>NC_081776.1:12182878-12482878 GCF_963082965.1 Carassius carassius | reverse complement strand
CTTATTGTAACAGCTTTCCTGGAGGGATGTTTGGTGTTTGTTGCACATTACAGCTCTTGCTCTCTTTTTCCCTCCCTCTTTGCACTCCTATAACATTTTTCATGCCTGACTGTGGGGCCATTTCGTCACATTTCCGTACCCCAGCAAACCCCACACCTCAGCGATTACACTGATTGCTCTGTTGTTGGGAGAAATGAATGAACAGCTGCAAGTGCACAGCTGAAAAAAGTAAATATCTGTAGTGGACATTCTTATTAGAAAGGCCTTTCAAGCCTTTTTGATATATTAAAACCTTACTGGTTTTTGGTTGATTTGAGAGCTTGCTTGGGTCACACGTCTACAATCTAATTTTATTTCTGTTTTTGCAACAGACCCTAGGCCCTGCAAATCTCAATGAGCATTGGCTGTCAACAAATTAATGTAATTTAGTATGTGCTGAAAATATTATTATTTTCCTCGCCAGTGCCATCAGGGCTTGAAGAAACCATGTTGGCAGAGGCCGGTTGCAAGTTAATGCATTTCTTCCTTCTCAAATCGTCCCATTATGGTATAAATTATGTAATCACACCATCAGGATTCTGCTTGCTAATCTGGCGCTCTCCAAACATGGAGCCAAATCAGGAAACGCTAGCCCGGAATTTACTGACTTTGCTGGGAAGTGTGATGGATTGCATGGAGATGTTCACATTTTTGTCATCCTCATCTGTGAAGGTACTAAGCTGGAGAGCCTGATGGAGAGCATGCGAGGAGAGATAGCTGCCCAGCCTCCGGTAGAAGGATCCTTTTCCCCGCGCAGAGGGGATTTCTGCATTGCAAAATTTGGTGACGGAGAATGGTAAGAGCCAAAAAATCTCTTAATGACATCTGGTATTAAAGCTGAGTTTCCTTGTTTCACCAATAGAATTTTTAAATGATTTTTTTTATTTTATTTTATGCCAAATTGAATTGTAAAATATAAAGAAAAAAATTGGAATATTAACCCTCAAAGACCGAGACAGCCGCCCGCGGCTAAAAATAACTGTTATTCTTTAATGTTTAATAACTTTTGAACCGCTAATCCAGTCTGAATGCTTTAAAAAGTGATGTAAAGCTTTTCGGAGATATCCTATTTATTTTTACTATTTATTTACTCATTTAGATATTCGGAAGTGCCTTAGTGTATGTGATTACGTCATCGCATTTTGACAACATTGATTCGTCAGAAGAAACCAATGCTTTCGTTCCTCTGAGCCAAACGGAATTGATTGTTGACGCTTAGTCCCACCCCCGTGCCCAGACTGGTTCAAACTGTCCCATATTAAACCAATATGTAGTCTTTTGAACTACTACTTAACATATTGCTTTGGAAAATGAACGAAAACAAAGTGAAAGAAAAGTCTGTCGTGAGTGCATGAATACAAACACAGAATAACACATTTGCATGAGAAAACTCTCTGAAAAAGCACAAAAAACACAGAGTACTTTGACATAAAACAAATCAAAAACAAGGATGAAACAGTGGTACATATCTGATAAAGCACTGGGATTTATGTCTTGGGTCGCTAGGCGATGTCCCGGTAAAATCGATTCTGACACAGATTACAGCCAACGGATCAATCATTTATATTATGTATTTCATGTATACTAAGTAAATCATTATATAATTATACAGTTCATAAAGATAGTTTGCACTATTTTTTTCTGTTGCACTCTGAATATTTCTCACTCATTTCGTGTGTAGTTTGTGAATCATTTGCACTGTTTTTGCACTTTGTTGAAGACAATTTTTGTGCAATTGTTTTTACTATATGCTGCATAGTTTGTGTTTATTGGTCATACTCAGAATGAAAATATATTTCTCAGAAGAAGAAAAAAATTGTTTTGTTTGGTTTTGTTATCATATAACACTCTTTCCATTTTCTTTACCCATTAAAATGTTTTTGGACACATCTCTATTGTTAGTTAACAAAATAGGCCTGTTTTTCACTTAAAAGCGTCGTTAACAGTATTGTAATAAATGGCTAATGGCTATATATGGCAACTTGCTTGGGGAATGGTATATGTAAACAAAATTTTATTTGGAGAGTAAAACACCCAGACACAATTTTCTAAAGAAAAATATCCAACTTTAGGAGTTTCTGTTTGAGTACACATTAAAAAAACACCCAACTGTTGCTTGGATTTTTTTTTTTAAATTCTGTAATTTAATTAATTCTTAGAGAAAACGAAAGGAAAATTGAGACTTAAAATAAGTTAAACTTAAACTGTATGTTCTCCTGTTTATAACTATATATGGCACTTGATGCTGACTACAAGAATAGGTCTGAAAACAAAGAAAAGTGCAGGTGTGTCAGGCGCCCAAAAATGTTCTAGGTCTTTAAGGGTTAATAGATGTTGATAACTGATGTGTGTCTTTAATTTAAACGGTAAAAAATAATAAAAGCAAAAAGGAGCCATTCTTTCTTTACAGGAATTACAGCATATTCATTGTTAAAATAGTTTTATAGTGAGCCATCTGTTGGTTATGGGTATTTTTCAGTTTACTTACATTTTTTTATTGGGGTAATCTGCCCTACAGTAAATTGCAGGACATTGGACTGTTTTAATGAGTTCTTTGTCCTTTAGTGAGTTTGGAAGCTTCTATTGTCCTCATATAGACTCTGAACTGGCTGCATTCTCAGTGGGGCGACTCATTACTCAAGCATCTCATGGTGTTTTGGTTGATGTCGTCTTGCTCTGTTAAAAGCTCATTTGAACTCCACCCAGCAACCATCTTAGAATTTCTCCTTTAACTGCTTACAAGTTTTTCTTTGTCATTCATGCCTCTGAGAAGTGGATTCTTTTTTTTTTTTCTTACCATGTGGTCATGTTCATGCTGCTAACAGGCACTTTCTCTGCATCTCAGTTGGCTCTGGGGGCCATGTTTTCCCACAATACATCAGGACTATGCCATTCTGTAGTGTAAGAGCTCATTAAGTCTGTGCAGAGAGGGAGGAGACAAATCAGTCTGGAACCAGCAGAAAGACATATTTGAGAGCAGGGGTCCCTGGATCAGGCGCTGGTTTTTGGATTATTGAGGTGTTTTAGCATATGTAGATGGTCTCGAGTGGGTTGGAATGTCTCAGTTTGATTAGATAAAAACAGAAACTCTTCTTTGATTTTTTTTCTCTTGTGTTTGAGGTGTCATGCAGATCTTTGAACTGCTCTCTATGAATATGAGAGCCTTCTTACACTTTCAGAACGCAGGGTTATGAATACAAGATCAACTCTCTCCTCTGACCCATAAAAGATCCACCTGTACTGTACATTAAGGGGCACTAAACTAGTGTTTTGCTCTTTACAAAAGTGAATGTTTTCAGTTTTCAGGTGAAAATGGAGGTCACTTATACCTCAGTACTGGTATCTGGTGCCCGGTGTGGTGCCTTTCACTCATTTCCATGAATAAAACGCAGTTTGAAGCCAGAAAGTCAGTACAAACTTGGGTACCAAAGTGCAATGTGGTGTCAAAGCCTAACTTTTTGTTCAGACATTCTACATCCAGTGCTTCTTTTTCTCTGATCAGTGACTGAAATTGACACTTTCCTCTTTGTCTTTCTCTCTCTCCGTAGGTACAGAGCTCGCATCGAGAAACTTGAATCTCCAGCAAAGGTTCATGTTTACTACATCGACTATGGAAATGTAAGTATCTGCTTGCAGAGAGGTTGATACGTAATCTGGATATAGCACTGCACTTCCAGAGTAGAGCGTGTCTTTAGAAAGGCGCTGACTGATGAATGTTCTGAATTGTTTAAAATACTTCATGTGGTTTCAGAAGCCAGCAATGAATCCATCAGTCACACAATTCCTCTCCATAAATCTAAAATACATGCATTTTTGCAAGGAAAATAATGTTAGTCTGCTTAAAAGTAGCTTGAAGGGTGCAGTACCCAGCATGCTTTGCTGTTTTTGTGGCCGGGTCAGAAGGCTCCATGCCAGCACAAGAGAAAAGATGCAGGTGGTCATGTGATAGAACATTTTTAACACTACAGGTCTTTTCTCTCATCTCTGTATTCCCTGTGCCTTCCTCTTTTTTCTCTTTTCACAGACTCTCCACCTCATTCTTTGATTCTCTTTGCCCACATCGCATTGTGCTGAATCTGATATCATTGTTTATTGCCTTTCATATCACTCTGATTCACTGGACGCTGTGTTTTGAGGGACATATCTTTATTTTAATGCCCCATCAGAAGTTTATGGCTTAAAGTCCTCTCTTTTTGGGGGTCTTTGGTTTAAGTGTTATAACTTAGATTCCATATTACATCTGACAATGTAGGAATAAAATGTAGAAGATCTTCAATTGTGCCTCAATTTAACAGAATCTGCTTTGATATACAGTACAGCATCTGGACACTTGAGCCACAATTTCTGTATGAATTTCTGAACGAACTTGTTACTTTTTTGAGTCACTTTTTGTGAAGTACTTTCAGTTAGATGATTAAATGTCACCTAGTTTATCTTACTTAATGCAATGGCATTCACGCATCGTCTCCAAATACTTCTGTCCACTGTGTGCTTAAAGTGTGTTCCTGCCTCTCTTCCTCTGGAGTACTTCCATCTGTCTTCGGTCTGTTTTTCCTTTTTCTGGTCTCTGTCCACCTGTATTTTTCATTTTCAATGCTGAAAAGAGTCTTTGCGGTGTGTCATTGCTAACTCTTTAGCCTGCTGCATTCACATGTTCTGCATTAAAGACACATGACCACAGTGCTCATCTGCGACCCAGTAGAGAGAGTGTGTCTCTCTCATATTCTGTTGCTGGCTTTGAGTGTGGCATGTGGAGGAGTTAAGCGTTATCCTTGACTTTGCTTTTATCTGTTGTGCTGTACTCACACCTCCTCCGTTTAATGAGGACCTTGTACAGGCAGTCAGTGTATAAAAGAGGTATGAAGTCTGTTTTATAACACAGCAATGTGACGATCTCTCTTGTCGTTTCAGAGGGAGATATTATCCTCCACACGTCTTGCAGCTCTTCCCCCAGCCTTCAGCACGCGTACACTTCCTCCACAGGCTACAGAATACGCATTTGCCTTCATTCAGGTCCCACAGGATGTAAGTTCTTGCACATTCATATGCAAACCCTGGTGATTCATCACACAACATGACCTTCAAACAGGTCCTGTAGGACACATCGAGTTAGGGGTGTGCAATTTCACAAATTTTTTATCATGGATGATTAAAATGTCTCCATGATTTGCTTTTGAAATTATATCGTAGTATCGTGCTACAACATACATTTTATCAGTTGCAGTTCTGGTCCCTCTGTCTCAATATACTGTACAACGCAACATACATTTACTTCAAATGTTATTTCAGCGGTAGAGTTAGTACAGAGAAAGTAAACAGTTAAAATAAAAACGGATGTGTGGCTGTAGATGCGTTCAGGTTTTAAGGTGGCAACAAACTAATAAAACAAAAAAATGCTGCCGCTTGTCATTAAAAGGATAGTTCACAATTTTTTTTTATTCAATTAGTATTTACTCACTCTCATGCTGTCCCAAATCTGTATTAATTTCTTTCTTGTGCTAAACACATAAGAAGATATTTTGAAGGATGTGGGTAAACAAACAGATGTTTGTCCCCGTTGACTTTGAAAATATATAAATATATACTATGGATGTCACTGGGGACCAGCAACTGTTAGGTTACCCACATTCTTCAAAATAACTTTTTTTGTTTCTTTTGAAGAAAGAAATTTATTCAGGTTTAAAACAACTTGAGAGTGGGTAAATGATGGCAAAATTTTAATTTTGGGGTGAATTATCCCTTTAATGTTATTAAAACAACAACACAAAAAGAAACATCACTCTTTGAGTTGCTTTAATAAGAAGCAATGTATAATTTATATAGTGTTTTATATTTGTTGAGTGTCTTGAACCTGTTTTATTGGTATACTATCTGTATTTTTAATGTGTATATTTATTCTTATTTTTTAACTAAAGAATCGTAATAAAAAATTGATTTATTTTTCCATATAGCCCACCCCTACATAGAGTATGTGCGCACATCTAGTCACATCCAGCTTATAAAAGACTGGAATTATGAGTCATTCTAGTTTAGCTGTTTCTACCATGGTTGGAATGGCATCCTTACTGTATTACTGAGCATTTCTGCAAAGTATGCTGATTTCTGCATTGAGTAGCCATACACTACATTGCAAAGCGCAAACTACATTGCATGAATTATTGTTGTGGAAACTGGACACCACTAGCTGAAATATGCCTTTAATGAGGTCATGTGATGTAACAAATATAGTATACTACAATTTTTTTTGGGGGGGGGGGGGGGTTGTTTTAAATTAAGTTATACTCTGTGTTTACTTAGCAGTAAGCAGTATGATAGAATTCTAATATTCCAGTTCAAGCTTATTTGTTAGTTGCATGTTGCTCAATTGTGTGACAAAATGCATGTGAAAGTAAGCACACCTGGTCTGTGTGCGGAGCTCGATTGTGCATGTAGGTGTGTGTTTGTGTGTATGTGTGGCATTGTGCCACCTGCCCTGTTAATACTACTGTTGTTTTGTGATCTTGTCCATCTTTTGAAGTAAGCGCATTGTTCTCTCTCTATCTCTGTCTCTTTCTCTCGTTCTGGATGGCCTCTGTATCTCGTACCCCCACCTTAACTCCCCCCAAGGGAAACATGCTCTAAGGTTGCCATGGAGACTGTGTTGGCTCACAAGAGCAAGTGTGTGTGTGTGTGTGTGTGTGTGTGTGTGTGTGTGTGTGTGTGTGTGTGTGTGTGTGTGTGTGTGTGTGTGTGAGAGCGAGTAAGATCAGATCTGTATCTCTCACCTCGTGCGTCAAACATTTGTGAAACATTGTGTTGGTGTAGAGTTATTTTTTTATCCATTTTTTTTTGTTTGCAAATCTACATTTATTGTTATCACAGAGGGTGTTTGTAAGTTTGATGAATAAGCAACTCAGCTGCAGGAGAATTTAAACGATAGAGTCTTATTGGCTCAGAGCGCACATTTAAGACTTTGAAATGTCTATCAATAGTGTGTATAATTTTAAGCATTGGTGCTGAGAGCAGTTTGTAGAAATGTGACATGTTCTTATGATAACCTCACCCACAGGAAGACGCACGGACTGACGCCGTGGACAGTGTGGTCAGGGACATTCAAAACACACAGTGTCTGCTGAATGTTGAATACAGTGGTATTGTCTGCCCGCACGTCACGCTGCAGTTTGCTGACTCAAAAGATGATGTAGGTCTGGGTCTGGTGAAAGAAGGACTTGTAATGGTGGACGTACGGAAAGAGAAGCACCTACAGAAAATGGTAAGTGAAAAACGTGCATACATCTAAATACAAGAACCCAAATAGTGAGTGTGGAGCCACTGGTCAGATAGTTTGAGCCAAAGGTGGCGTTAGCTTTAAGTGGGATCTGTAATCTTTGTGCCCTGGAATGTACCTCACTGGGGCCTCTGACTGCAGCCAGTTTGTATCATCATGAAGCACTGACCATTTGTTCTCTCTATCCTTCTCACTCTCACTTCGTCTCTTTCTCCTTTCCTGTTATGTAATGCTTGTGCCAGTTCTTGAGCATTTTTTAATAAACTTGCTGCATTCATTTGTGACATTGTGTCAAGTGCAAACGAACACACTGCCGCTCACACAGGAACTTAAAGGGCTTCATTCGATAGTATGAGCATTTAGATCTCTTTATATGAAAGCTGTTTTTACTGTCAGAGATTAGCTTATTCTAGGGCATCATGATTAGAGGAAAATAAATATTTCTAATCAAAATTGATTGAAAATGCTTTTTTGTTTGTGCTCAAAATGTTTGATTTATGTATTATTGTTGTTAAAATATTACTATTGTAATAGTTCACTGTAAAAGAAATAATTGTATTCATTCAGTGCTCCTGTAAAATTACAATACTAATACTATAACTACAACTTCAATAAATCACACAGCCCGTTAAGCACACATTTGTACCCACCCTTTGATCATTTATTTATCCTATGGCCTTCTGCCGCCCTGACGTAATTTGTTTTTACTCCTGAATCAAGCCACACAGGTTTGTTCTTGGCAGTCTGCTTGTGATGAACTTGAAGCGGTTTGTAGACTCGGAGCATATGGAGGGTGTTTGTGACAGCCACTTCAGGTCCACCGTTCCCTGTTCCCATAGGAACACTAGTGTTCTGGTTCACTCGTCCCCTGCCTCTCACTCCCTCGCGCTCTCTTTTTTCATTTTCTATTGCGCTAACAGGTAGTTTGAGGTGCTTGTATAGAGCTGAGCTGTCTGACTTCAGTGGCACTCACTTCTGCTCCTGTTTCACACTCACATAGTTAGGAAACACTTGTGCTCAGGCATACTGTACCTCAAATACTGTACACACATGCTTTAGTTCAGCATTACAGCTCAATGTGCCTCCAAAGAAATCTCTAGTAGTTTTAAGAATTGTAAATACTTTCTCTTGGCCCAGGTTAATAGAGACGGCTATAAATAAGACATTTCTAGGTTGATTTTCACCCTAAAGTGTTTGAGCATTCCGACCAGCCTAACACCTCTACATTGGCTCAACCATGAGTTTATGAGTGGGATCCGTTTGTCCGAACAATGGCAGATAGTGTTCAGGGAAATTATCATTATTTTTGCCATTTCATGTGGTACAGAATTTACTTTACATCTTTTTATTCCATCATCTGAAGATTGTAATATATTTTTCAAAAACCTATACCATGCCTCGTTTCTGGCCATTAAAGCACTATTGCCGGTTTATTAATGTGTAATAACCATCTTATTACACTGTTATTACATGCATCATTAGTAAATGTACATGGAGGGCACATCCTGAATGCCAGATTGAGTCCACAGTCCGTCTGGCATGAGATGGCCATTTTTAAGGACAGTACTGGCACTTCAGTATAGTTTGGTGGCGCCATGCCACTTGTCTTCTGTCTGCTTCTGCTTTCACCCTTGGCTTTTTCATAAAGATTCTCTCATCTCACTCTCTCTTTCATTCGTTATCTCTCCCACTCACGCTCTTTCTATGTCCTTCTCTCTCCTTCCTCATCTTTTCTTGTGGCTGGTTTGGCCTCCAGTGCAGCACGCCATGTGCTGGAGAATGTAGTTTGGAAATTTGCATGTATTTGCATGTCGGTGGAAGTGGTCGGATAAAAAGAATTAAAGACAAATCAGTGGATCAAACCTTTCATTACTTTGTAAATTAGCTGTGATTTAAAACACTGTTAATAAACAGTGATTATTTACATTGGCTTCATAATACAAAGTGCTATCCCACCTGTGACCCCCCCCCCCCCCCCAATTCCTTTGTCTTTCTTTTGATATTTTATTCCTTTTAAACACATTGTTCTCTGTGATCTCCCCCCCATGTCCTCTCTGCTGCTGAAGGGTATCTGCCATGCTTGACACCTGACTTCCTGCTATCAGCAAATCTTTACTCTGCTGAAGTCTCTAGAACAGAGTCCATGCGTCAGTCAGTCTGTCACATTCACTGTGGTCTAGTGCAAAAAAAAACAAGTCCTTGAATATCTGTATAAGGCGAATGAAATAGGGAAAATAAATCTTTAGAGTGAAAGTAGGAGTCGGATATGGGAACGTCTGTCTGACAGAGAGAGAGTACGAGAGAGTGACAGATAAGGCCAACTGGTTCTCTTTCTCTCCACCTGCACGCAGATAACGCAGGCCTTCCGATAAGTGTGCAAGAGCTTCATCAGTTCTCGGGATCGATAGTCGAAATCAATGTGTCATTTCCCTCCCTGTATTTGTCAAACACTGCTCTTTCGTATTTGTGTGTCAGTCTGTCTCTCTTTCACTGATGTTCTTCCTCATCCTGGCAGGCTAGATGAGATGTCTATAAAATCCTGGTGTGTTGCCTACCTATACATTTTATGGCATCATATGTGGGCTTCACATGCAAAGGTTTTTTTCCAACACCATGCTGCCTTATTAGATGCCTTCTTTCTGCCAAATTCTGAAGCAAGAATGCATTGCAAAGTCCAAGATGACAGATGAGTCAAGAGAAATAATTATACATATTTTTTATTTAATGCAAGAATTGGGTATCTATGTAGGTGCCTATTTAGGCAGTAGACAACAAGGCAGCTCATAGGTTGAAACAGAGCTTCTATGCATTTATGCTACACCAGCACTAAGCTTAAGCTTACTGTACCATATCATCAGTGACACTGGTGCCTTTCCACGTTCATTAGATTTACAAGCTAATTACAAACTTACATACCAATTAGGCTTGCAGTCATAGAATATAGTCAGTCTTAATGAAGAGTTGTTCTGTGAGATTCTCCTTAAGCATTTAGCATTTACTTAAATTGTTGATATAAAGGGGCTAAAACAGGGGTGTCCAAAGGTTTGTCTCATCGCATGTTTGTCTTATTAAAGGTTAAAACTTTAATAACTATAATATATAGTATGGCTTTATGGTATCTACTGTAGTCCATAAACACATTTAGTATAAATAGAAATGCAAAAAACTGCTAAGCAAAATGTCTGTAATTTGCCCTATATTTCATTACCTCCTTAATACGTTCAATAGGCCTACATGTCTACCACAAAACCACAATTACAGTTAGTATTACTACAGTAAATCAATTGTAAATGTTAAGTAAATGTGATTTGTGGATTGAATAGAATTCTAACTTTTGTCGCATAGTGTCGCATAGTGTTTCTCCTATTTTCCACGTCATTGTTTTTCAGAATGTCAGCAAGGTTTCATCCGGCTTTAAACATTTGTGGTTTGTATCGGAGACCTCTGCACCAATGCCTCTTACTGGATATCACAGCGCTGTTTAGTGGCCGTGTGATAGAGACCAGTCAGTGAGAAAACACATTTGTCTTGAGCCTGCACTGTGCTGTCTTTTGGGCAGAGTTAACATTCCATGTGGCATGCTTCAAACCAGTTTGAAAGTGCGTTTAGGAATTATTGTGCGCTAAAGAAAATGGCAGTGCATACGAGATCCTGAAGTTGTGGTTACTCACATTTTACTGCTACATCCCATGGTGCTATTGATGGCTTGATGAAACTATAGCACTGTCAATATCTTCTTACTGTCATATTCTGGTGATATTGAGTTGTACAATATAGATAACTAAGCCCAAGGGAGGTGTAGTATTTTTATTACGATGGTTATGTGATGAAATTGTCCTGAGAGAATTGTAGCTTTTTAGCATTTTATGGAATGTTGTCTTTTTAAAATAGTGGTTTAAATTTCTGTTACTCTCCTGTTTTATTCCTTAAACATGTCTTTAATTTGCTCAACTAATTGGTATTAAGGAACCCAAATATAATTTGTTTATCTGACTCCAGTCAGGTACATGTTGGCTTGCAATCAGGCACTTATAGGCTACCCATGTCCAGTCTAATCCCATCTTGCCTCGCTCCTGACAGCTCCATTAACCAGTGGGAGTTAGCTAAGCTTAGAATGGGGAATTTTCTGCTCCTCTACTATCAAACACACACTCTTCCACACAAAAGGGCCAGGACACATGCTGAATGACACGCATCACTGCCTAAAAACCCCATTTCATTCCTGTGCCCTGTGGATTGAATTGGGTTGATTTGGGACAGAGAAGCCATTTCAGCTCCGGCGTCTTTCTGTTGTTTAATCTCTGTACTGAGATGATCAAAGTCCAAACTGTTCTCTTGGAATGCTGTGCAGCTGTATCCATGAATGCTTCGATTTTCAGGCTGCCTGCATTACTGAATATTATGGAGTATTTCTAAGAACACCACAAATCTGATCACTGTCCCATCATTTCATGCCGAGAGACGGTCAAAGACTCCATTGCAGTCTGCAGGCAACAGTCACCTGAACTCACAAGACTGAGGGCTATGAATAGAGGGCACTGAAATGGCTCACACACGGAAAGGAGAATTGTGTGTGTTTTCAGTTATGATGGTTATTAGGGCTAGTATGGCAATATATTTTTAAGTAGACAACACATTAGAGTGACAAGAAACATGCATGAATGAGAAAAAGAGTTCATTCAATGTGGTACTCAAAAAACACTGAAAGCTGCCTCTCAGACAGCATGTGATCCTCAATTCAGTACTTTTCTGCATATTATTGAAATTCAGCGGTCAAATACACAAAAATGTAAAAACTGCCTGTATTGGCAACTATTCATGTTTGTATATCAGTTTATTGAATCTGTGCATTCGGTCTTAAAGTGACAGCAGCCTCATAATACCAGCTCCTGTCTTTCATGTTAATCAGAAAACAAAAGAAAAAAGGAAATCACTGCTCTTTACTGAATGATTTTTATAGTTTTAATAAGAAAATGTGTGAATATAAAAAAATAAATAACTTTACTTTTATTGTAATATATTGTTACAAAAAAAAGACTTGCATTGCGAAAACATTTTGTTCATATCACACACCTATCACAACATGATACAATATGCATGGCAGTACACTTTTGACAATAAATGTGTCACAATGCAGCAAGATAATACTATTGATTGGAATATAATAATAGAATGATATCTTGATTAAGGATGCACAAGAACTATATCCATTATTGGACTTTAAATGGTCAATGGTACAATATCCATTGTTTATACTGTGCATTATAATATTGTGATACCTAAATTCACTTGAGGCATTTAAAATATATATTTTTTAAACAATTTTAGCAGAATATTTTATTATTTAAATGTATTCATTTGACAAATGCTTTTATCCAAAGTGACTTGCATTGCCTTCAAAGTATACATTCTATAAGTTCATGCATTCCCTAGGAATCAAACCCATGACCTTGCCACCGCTAGCGCCATGCTCTAATGGAATCTAAATGTTAAAAGTTAAATCTAAATGTAAATTTTTCATATAAGCTATTTATCAGTAGTAATTATCAGCTTAGCAGAATTATTAATATCTATGCATCCCTAATCTTGAAATGCTGATGAATTGTCATACATGATTGTATCAGCACAGCTCTAATGTTGGCGTCTTTGATTCAGCACAGGAGTTTTAGCCCCTCTGTAGTGTGTGGAACTGCTGATGATGGTGTGTGTGAACGTGGCGCGAGGTGCGGTGGTGCATGTCAAGGAGCGTCAGACGCTTGATGGATGGAGGCTGCGTTAGCTGCACTTTTCTCTGCAGCTGCAGAGTCCAGATGTACTTTGCCATCTTTTCATGCATGTCCTAAACCACCAAATCACCTGTTCCTCAGCCGGCCAATTAACCCCCTCGAAATAACAGCCCCACATGCAAACACAGAGCTAAAAGAGCGCACCATCTGCCATCTTTGTGCATTAATTCCTCAGCTGCGATCTCATACGACCTGGTACTTCAGAAAACACAGACCTTTCCAGGTTTCTAATATTGCAGACACTGCTCTGAACCAGAAACGAAGACAGTCTTGCTTTCTGACACATCTATGCCTCAGTCAGTGACTCTCAGTGCTTGCTGTGGCAGAAGCGATGTTATTCAGGCCTGTGTCTGTGATGCAGCTTTTTGTGGGCTGCAGGAAGAGAAAGAAAGCAGGAGACACACAGTGTAGTGGCTGTAACCACCCACACTTTTACTTATCATTGAATATATCCTCTGTAAGCACACAGCTCCGATCGCCACCCTGATGAACAGGGAACGACTCAAGATGAAGTCCTGTTAAAACATCTAAACTAGTTGCACTTACTGTGATTGACTTATGTGGATTCCACACCGCATCAATCCTGGAAAATGCTGTCAATTTTTAAGCAATCTCTGTCCTTTATAATGTCTTGTATGTGTATGATTTATTATATTGAAGATGCTGAAGGATGTTGGTTGGGTTTAAACAACACTACAGTTTCTCTGTCTAAATGCACTCTTTTTTTTCTTTTCTTTTCTTTTTTTTTTGTAATAGGTGACTGAATATCTGAATGCACAGGAATCTGCCAAGAGTGCCCGGGTAAGAGTTGCAATTTTAAACTCTCATCCTCTTTAATTCTTTCCACTTCGTCGCACTGCTGTAAATTCTGATTGGTCAACCACACTATTTTGCCACAATTTATTTACATTTATGTATTTATTTATAAATAGCACTTAGATGAGGTTCCATTAGTTACCAAACAAGTGGACGCTGCTGCTAAAAAAGCACTATCCACAGATGTTGAAAGGTGTTTCATAGCACCCTCAGATTTTAAAACGCACCACAGTATCATGTGCGTTTAACAAGTGGCAAAAGGAATGAGATCAGTGTATGAAATCAACCGTCTTTTTTTCTCAGCAATCACTGATCAGCTCATATATTCATGATGCCAAATAGGACATTCCTGAATGTCACACAAGTTCATAATGAAGTTAGGAACTCAAATTGAATTGAAGATTTAGCGATACACTCTTCTTCCCTTCTGCTTGTTTATAATACTTAATGCCCTTGTTGGCACAGAAAACTGAAGAGTTTTGTTTTCAGAACAGCCTTTAGCTCACACAATCAGCTTTCTCACATGTAACATCGGCTTTTGTGTAGCTTTTGGCTAAAACATTGCTCCATATGACAGGCCAATGGCTGTTTAACAAGACTTGAGCAAAAGAGAGAACCATGCCAACCCAAGAGCTAGATGATGTTGATATCCCTGCTAACGATGGAAGCAAATTATCATAGACATTAATTGGCTTAATTTTCTCTGAGTTAACAGCCACATGCACACCGATGATAGAAATGGAGAGAAAACCTAAAAGCCTCTGTATGACATGCAAAATTATTTCCCATCTTCCCTAAGAATTTCTAAAGCTGAAGTGATTCACTGTCGCACAAATAAAACATTTTGCTGCTTTATGTGGCAAAACCGATCTAAAATAAAAGGGCTGTGATGGAATTCGTTGGAGGAAAAAAGCCTCCACCCGTGACTGGAAGTGAAAGGACTAGAGATAAAGAGCACCGTAAACGAGCATTCGCCTCGTTATTACTGAGATGTGATGATGTTACAGACCGGCTCGTGTTTTAATGATCCTGTCTACACGCTGGCCATCTGCGCCTCAGTCTTACAGATACATGGGCAGAAATGCTTATCAGAATTTAATGATGGTGAATCAGTGCTGTCAAATGACTTAAAGCCTCTTTTTACTGCTTATTAATGTTTTATTGTAGTTATTTAGAAAAAAAGTTGCACAGAAGAAGCCCATCTAAAACATCAAAAATCTGCTGTTTGAGGATTTGTCTTCATTATGATCTTTGATGCTTTCAACGCAGGGTCAATAAAAGTCTCATATGCACGAGTACAATGCTTGAAATATAAATAAAGTATGAAATTAATACTTTTTCATCAGCCTAGCTTCAGCAAAGCCACAATGAATGGGTCCAAACTGCATTTGAAATCTGAATTAATTTGTTTTTTTAATATATTTTTTTTACCACTTACACAGCTGACAATCCCACAGTGTACAGTTACAGCTATATTTTAAGTCTTTCTTTGATTCATTTTCCATTTCATTTGCAGCTCAATATTTGGCGTTATGGAGATTTCCGTGATGACGACGCGGATGAGTTTGGGTACCGCCGCTAAGTCGTTGTTCCAAAGACCTTGTGGAAGACAAGATACATTCCTAGAGAACATACAAAAAAAACTAAAATCATGATAAACAAAACATCAGTATGCATAATTTTTTTTTATTTTTTTTTTTAATGTTGAACATTTGCCTCTGTTTTTATTTTTATTTTATATATATATATATATATATATATACTATGTGCATATCGTCTCTTCTGCTCAAGGACTTTGTTTCTTATCATTTTTAATTTTTTTATTTGATTTTTTAAAAGCGATTATGCTACAGATAACTCTACCCGTACCTGCTTCAAATAGGACCAACGTACTTACTTTAATCTTACATTTTGACATGTTAGCCAATCATCTTTCTCATGTGAATTTTTAGCCAATCACCAGCTGTCAAACTCCATTCTAGCAAGCCTGATCTGTCCAATCAGATTTCTATATTTTGGGGCAAGACATTTAAAGAAGTTTAGGGGGATGCACAGAGCAACCATGAACTCAACAGCTTGCTGAGAAAACGCCTCCTTAATCATGAGATTCTATATTTCAGTATCTAATATATATAATATATATGGATATTTTGAAGTTAGATAAAAACTAACCAAGTGAACTTACTAAGCGTATTTTTGTCTCTCTCTGATGTGATCGGAGTTTTCAGTGACATTTCTGAACTTTGTATTGTATGTGTGTTTTCTCTTTTTCTGTGGCAAAAGAACTGCTGCCAGCACCTTTACAAGCGCGTCTCTGCCTCCTCTGTGAGGTTTACTCAACGGTCATCGTTTCTACTTTTCCCACTTTTGCCTGCAATACAGAAACAGTGTTTGAATGTATTTCCTTTTGAGGTAGACCCTGTCATTGTATTTAAATCTGACAAATAAACATGAGCAAAGTGCCGTGTTGTCTGTCTTGATTTGAGAGTTGTGATGATGCTGAGTTCCTTTCTTTGAATATTTACAGCACAGTTTGGTGTCGTTTAGAGCCTCATGAAGAACAAAAAAACACTAGTTACTACACTACAAAGGCAAAACACAGTAACTACACCAGTGCTGAAATTGAGAAAAATTATTTCTGGTGTTTTCATTGATTTAATATTAATAGTCACACTTAATACTGATGAAATACAATAAATAAATAAAAAATATAAATCTCATAATTTACTCAAATGCAAATTGTTCCAAACTTGTATGAATTTATTTCTTGTTGAATACAAATGAAGATATTTTTAAGAATGTGCATAACCAAACAATTTCTGCTCCCCATTGACTTCAATAACATGGAAAAAATATATATACTATGAAAGTCAGTGGGGACCAGAAAATATCATGATTTGAGAATTTGTCAGAATTATAATTTTCAGGTGAACTAGCCCTTTAATACAGTCTCTATATAGTATAAGTTGTTGTCTTATACCCACATACACTACCATTTAAAAGTTTTGCTTGGTGAGGTGTTTGCTGAAAGTCTTTTAGACTGCATTTATTTGGTCATATTATAAAATGTAGAATTTTATACCTGCAATGGCAAAACTGAATCAACAGCCGTTACTACAGTCTTCATTGTCACATTAATTGCAGCATCCACATGTTTCAAATTAAATGCAAGTATTTACAAAATAGAAAGTGTATGATGGCTAAGCAGTCCTGAGCATGTTTCTCCCTCAGTGGTTTTTTTAAGAGACAAAATGATACTTAATGCATTTCTCATGATTTAAACCATGTTTGGTTTCAGAACAGTGAAAGATCCACCAGCATGATGGAGCTGAGCGCTGGGTCTCTTGCTGAAACTGCACTTGATCAGTTGAGACTCACATGAGGAATCGCCTGCATTTGGGGCTTTAACTGAATGGCCATCATCTCTGCAGAAAACATTATCGCATCTGTTCTCCACTGCCCTAAAGAACCATGAACCCCCCAGATTTCCCCAGTGCAACTCAGGGTATTTATTAGCTCTGTGCGAAGGGCTCTTTGATGAGATTATGGTATAATGTTGTTCTTTAATGTTAGTTTATGTCTTTTAGAATAGATATTCTGTCTCATTGCAGCGCTGATGTGCTGTTTCAGCTTTATAACAGTCCTTTATTAAGTCAAAACACTGGGGAAAAAAACTCATTTTCAGGTTAATGAGATCTAACTTTACATTTATGTAAAGTAATATGTTTTGGCCTTTAACAGAAGGACATAATGTGTTTTTCAAATGAAGTCAGCACTTCTCTCCGCTAAAAAAAGTGAATCTAGTAATGTTCATACACACACATACAGTGTATATATTTATTTGTGTGTTATACATGATCTGACCCATTGGGTGCTCTGATCAGTGCAGTTGTGTGACTCACCTGCTTGTGTTTTCTCTCTCCTCCCTCTGGTTCTTGTATTCTCTATATGGTGTGGACACCCTGGGTGTGAGAGGGAACAGACGTCAGCACTTATGTCAATGTAGTCAAATGTAAAAAAAAAAAAAAAAAACTATAGGAATTGTATGGCTGTTTATACACAAGTTAAAAAGTTAAAAGCACAGTACTTCAACATCCTCCTTTTTTGCTCTACAGGAAAAAATAAATGAAAGACATGAGGGTGAGTGAATGATGGTTTTTCATTTTTGAGTTAACTATCCCCTTAAGCGAACATTGGATCAGATTCTAGACTTTCAACAAAGCTTGTCTTTCAAACTGTGCACTTATGGACAAACACTTCTGCTGACTACAGACGCAATCAAAAAGAGAATCATTTAGAATTTCTGTGCAGACTGCATTAAAATAGTCACTGTGTTTGTAAAGTACTCTTAAAATGATCTCTTAAGTAAATTTAAAACTAGCTAAAAAAATCAGAGATCAATATATATATTTTTTTTCAGCAAATTTTATTCTGGCAAATGAGTTCAGTTGCACTTCTTATTTGACCCATCAAAAAGGCAGGAAAACAGATATACAGAAACAAAGCGATTGGTCTGTGCAAGAAACTGAACAGTATTTATATCGTTTTTTACCGCAAGGTCTGAACTGTCCTGAGCGAGTCCTGACTGTCACCTATCTCTCAAATGGACCATAGACACTCCTAATTGAGATTGTAGATAGAGTGTCAATTGTGCATTTAAGAGATAGGTGGTGGTAATGCACTTATAAGTCTGCGATCCACCGTAAAGAAAGAAGAAGAAGAGGATGCCTCACTCGCAGGCTGAAGAAGACAGTGGCGCCCCCAGAAAATTTTAACAGGGGTGGCCAGATGAGGCCACAGTAAATCTTGGGGTGGCACACCAAAATAAAGAGAAAATAATTATGGGTTTCCAATATTGACAAAAAAAAAATGGTATCCCTGGTATTTCTGGGATTTTATCGATAACGATAAATAGACAATAATGTCACTTTAATTGTGCTGATATCTTATTTCTAATTGTGCTGACAGATGACTCCTGAATTTTTTATTTTTACCTTTACGCCATTTTTTCAAGAAGTGTGCACCATCTTTTAGGTCAAATACTTGCATATGGGCTGTTACCAAGCAAATGCAATCAGTATCAACAAAAATGATCTTTGCAATGCAGAGAAAACAGAAGCTGCATCTGAAGTGCCATTGAGATGTTTTTACACACTGTTTAATGCAGCTCTGTGGGACATGGTAACTTTAGCCTGCAGTTATAAATTAATAAATAATGTTCTGATATTTTAAAAATAAAACATTGAAAACTGATGTTCGAAATTATTTAATAAATAAGAAGGTACCGTAAATATGAAATTAAAACCAGCAGTAGGTGGCAGTGAGTCACTGTTAATAAGTGAGTCATTGCGATTGAACCGAATCATTTAAACGGTTGATTTATTCAGGAACGAATCACTGTCATGTTGCTCAGAGACGCAAAACAGTGGCTGTGTTTGGAATGATTTTTGTTTGAACTGTTGTATAAAAGCAATGTCACACTTGTAGTTATGCTGACTTTTAGAGAAAAATGTAACTCTTCGAGTGATAATAACTATATGAAATTATATAGATCTATACATTTTCTGCCCCATATCTTGAAAAATGTGATAATTCTAAATTTCCAGTGAAAGAACGCACTACAAATGCGTATGCGAACCAGTCTAGACCATCTAGACGTATGTGCACACTCTGTGATTTGTTTGGACGGGGGAGGGCGACGGGGGGAGGACTACTCCGGTGCTGCCAATCTGCGATCTTTTTTGGTGGCTGCAGCATGTGCTGCATTTTTATTTATTTTTTCCCCCACTTCTTAAACTATTACGAATTTACATTCTGCATTTAAATTTATAGTAGGTTACACACTGAAAATCATCCTAGGGGTGGCCACAGGGGTGGCCAGAGTTTATTCATTGGTGGCCGTGGCCACCCCTGGCCACCCCTTGGGGGCGCCCCTGGAAGAAGACATAATCGCGCTCTGGACAGTTCAGACATTGAGGTGAAAATCAGAGGTAAAAACAATATAAATACTGTTCAGTTTTTTGCACAAACCGAACGTTTTGTGTCTTTGCACATCAATGTATCATCACGACCCGCTGGGTTTAATTTGGTTTTGTTGGTGTATGTATAATGTTTCTCAAAGCCGTGATTCCAATCCACTTACATTAAATGACTGACAGACTGCAAAGGTTAGAGTTAAAAATCTCCTTTGTGTTCTACTGAAGAAACTAAGTCACCTACATCTTGTAAGGCCTGTGGGTAAACAGATTAACATATTTTCATTTTTGGGTGTACTATTCCTTTAACTTTTATAAAGAATATCACTTGAGACTTTGGTCTTTGCAACTTTAGGGATCTTATCTATTCACGAACAGCTTGTAACACTCCAAAGAGGAAGGAAAACCCCTTTAAAGTTTTTTTTTTTATATATAATTTTTTTCTTCACTCTTTAATGTTTATTGGTATCATTTTAAGCTACATATAGACTCTATTTTTCCTTGTATTTGACTCTTATTAACCTTTAATACAAATGCTTCCTCCTGCCCCTGCTGGGACCCAATAGCTGTGAACTCTGATCCCAGACTCAATCTCTTGGGGCAGGGTAAGTTGCTCTTACAAGTCAACTTCCTTTCCCAGAGGCATCTGTGTCTTCTCCATGTGTCTTAGTGACCTCCAGATGCTCAGGAAAGGTCGGTGTGAGAGCCAAGAGCGAGAGAGGGAAATGGTGTGGTCTTGTTGGGTATAGGGCAACTCTAATGGCGGCGATATAAGAGGATTTCTGCCTCCGACGGCCATGTGGCACACACCGTGAGACAGATTGAGCAGCAAAAGGAGTCCAGAATACATGTTTCTCCTCACTCATCATTCTGTCACCATGGCAGCCAGAGGATGAAATAAGATCCTGGATAAACTTCTGAAATGATCAAAGGCATATATTCACATCACATGTGAAAATAATTACTGTGGTCTACTTGTGAACATTAATGTCAGTTGAATCATGTTGGATTCTCATTAGCTGCGCTCCACAGAGATAAATGACAAAGAGTGTAATTATCTATAGAGTGTCAGTGAGAATCACTTTCATTCTCCTCTTGATGAAGGCCACATGCCTGCTAACCTGAGGACACAGGATCTGTTTAAAACTCGAGTGAGATGTACACCTATATATATATGACATTAAATTAATAAAATAATAATAATAAATACTACATTTTTGATCAAAGAAATGCAGGTTTGGTGAACAAAACATTGAAAAATCATTTCAGTCACTTGTCAATGTTGACAGCAAGACAGCTCTCTAGAGTTTAAAGCAGAGCCATAGTTTTTTGGAGTTTTGGTTCCTTGCTGCTGTCACCTCTGGCTTGCTTAGTTGGGGACGCTTCATTTCCAGCTATTTCGTCGACTTGATTGCACAGATACTATTTATACTGAACTGAGCTGGATGATGACATCACTGAATTCAATGATGAACTGCCTTTTTGCATTATTGACACACTATTTTCTTTTTTAATGCTGTTCAGTTGCTTTGTTACAATCTGTATTGTTAAAAGTGCTATATAAATAAAGGTGACTTAACTTGACATAGTGTTTAACATAGTGTTGTATTTTTTCCCCGTCTCCATGTTTTTGGTTTACTAACACTGTGAGCTGTGCTATCTCAGAGGGCTTGTTTGATAGAACTCTAATCTCTCGCTGTCATGAGAAGAAGGAAACCAAGTTATCTGGCCTGGTATAATAGCATTGTCTCATTTCTTTAAGCGTTAGTTGGTGTCATATATAATATAGCAGGAAAAAAAAGTGCTTGAGGTGACATGGCACCTCTCTAAAATGATCAGATTAAGTGTTCACAGTTGTGTTAACAGGAGAGGAGGGTGTTTCCATAGCAACGCAGTGCAGAACATTGGGATGAACAAGTGAACCTCTGGTTTCTGTTGCTACGGTAACATCAGGTGATTCTATAATTATCCTCCTTGTACTGATGGTCTCAGATGCCACGCCCTGTCGGCCGGCTCTCCAACACACCTGACATCCCAAGACATTCTCCTGTGTGTCTCCCTCTCTAAACCAAAATCCAAATTAGGGGTTTACATACCACAGAATGTACTTCAGCAGATTCCGTGAATGCTTAAAAAATACATTAAATAATAATTAAATACTAAAAAAAGAAATTTCCCCAAGTTTTGACGTTTTAGACTAAGTAGTGGTAATCATTAAACAATGAATAATATTAATTGTGATGATGAGTAATATCCAGTATAATATGAGATTAAAACTAAACATTTCTGGTTTGATGTTGATGAAATTGTATTCGAGTCTATGAACTGTGGGATTACATAAGATGAAAATTGACACAAGCTGATCAGTATTCTTAGGGTACATTTACAGAACGATTGTACTAAAAGCAGAAAAGTTTTTCCATTGTGCTTTTGAAAAGTTTTGCGTACAAATGACGTTGTCAAAATGAACCCGTTTACACAGATCTGTGAAAACGACTAAAATGCTCTATCATGCATGCCAGGCCACTAGATGGCGATGTCACTTTGTAAAGAGACACTAAAGGCCTGGACACATGCGCATTTCTATAGGCTGAGCACGTAATACACGTGTATGATGTCACAAATTTTTTTTTTGTAGTTTACATGGAGATTTGTAGTTTAATATCTATCACTGCTCACTAATAATGCATCAGAGCATCAAATTAAACTGATCCACTCCTGTGTTTATCCACACGTCTTCTAGGAGGCCTTGATTAATAAATTGAGGGATGGAGGGCGGAAAGAATCAACGGAGCCTAGGTTTATTCTTTTCGACCTGCACCCTACAACAAAAAACAGCACTGTGCGGAAAAACATGCGCTTTCATCTTTGCCCACTTACCATCCAATCATCCAAAAAACTGACACAAATAAAGTTCACCTCTGTCTATCTTCCTCTAACCTCATCCATGTAGGGGAGTGCAAAAATAATTGTATTGCTGATTAACTGAAACATCAGTAATAATTATGCATGTTGCTTTTACAGTGACTGCACTGAGTATAAGAATGCACACACACACACACACACACACACACATGCATAATACATATATATATATACATATATATATATATATATATATATATATATATATATATATATATATATATATATATATATATATGTATGTGCATTCTTATACTCGGTGCTCAGTACAGTTATTCCACTCTTGTAATCAGGAAGCAAGAAAAGATGACAAGGTTGTTGACCAGGTTTATTTCTGCTGTTTGTGACATTAAATCTGTCGCTCTGGCTGCCCCTTGCCATTTGTTGCGCATATATTAGCCTTTATGTGATTGATTGGATTATTTCATTATTTGTCATAATCTCCTAAAACTGCCTGTAGGTTCGCTGAATAGAAATTACTCTGTGGAGCATATCTAATTGCCCTAATTAGCATATGCAGATGAGCCTGTTATCTTGTGTATAGAGTGTTGCTTATGGTAAACACAGGACTAATCACTTTAGCGAATTTAGCTGTTTAAATGCTGGTAATTGTGCATTGTTTAAACATGGGTTCCGTTTTCCACAAGCGTTCAGACAGGAAGTGTAGGCATGAGTGCTCTCCAATCAGCTTCTCTTTCTTTTCATCCTCATCATTGACACACAGGGTAGCCCTCTAATTACCCTGGTTTAAACGAGGCGTATTCCCTTTCGAAAGAATACAATGAACTCTCCACGTGTTCCACAGATGTGATAAAACACTAAGTGTACACTATGACTGATGCTCATCACCCTGTGCACTTTTTCTAATTTTATAACATGGAGTTTTTCTACACAGCTAAGAGAACGTAACGGGGAAAACAGCACCCATGACCTTTAAAATGTACAATTACATGAGTCATGGTCTTTGTATTGTGTGCTTAATGGTTTTGTTCCTGTATTATCTTCTCAAGGTCATCAAGATGTTTTTTTTTCTTTTCAGGCATTTGGAGCTCTTATTTATCTCTGTTTATTCACTCACATCCCTGCCTTCATGTTGCATATCAGCTGATTCCATTATAAAACCTGACTTTCAAAAGAAGCAATGGACCTTGAAGGATCCAGTTCTTTACTGAGAGTCAAAGAAACACATGCACATATGGTTGTCATGTGAAATGTTCGTCAGAGGTGAAGTAAAATCTTTGTTCAAGGGTCATCATTCATCATGTGTAGAGGGAAACATGCAGTAAGCGCTGTAGCCCAAGGCATGCTCTTCATGATTCTGACACAAGAACAAAAACAAAAAACTAACTTGTATGTTTGTGAGTAAGTGCCAGTTGTTACACCAAAGGTTCCATGATTTCGTCATGTCTCTGGAGAACCCTCAGGTCATGCATACACCTATACCGTGTATCTGTGGGGTAAAAAAGTTCATGTAACAAGATGGAAATTCAGTTAATCTTGACTCTAAGATGCAATCAACGTTGGCTACTGTGGATGTGAAAACTGAAATGGGTAACCCCAAATATATACAGAAGGCACCACTGCTCTGCTATTAGTTAAACATTAAAGGTAGCTGACAAAATACCCATTATGCTCTCTTTCCCCAGCCCTTGAAAAGTGTGAAGCATTTTTTTTTCTGTGAGAATTGAGGGGTTCCTCCTACATCAATATTTTATATGAAGATTCCTTCTATACTCCTATTTCTCCATCTCTTGAGAGCTTGAATAGCACCATCCCCAAAATCCTGTCCTCCTATAACAAAGAACTGAAGTTTAACCAGGAAATGTCTACAACAGTGCTTTCTAAACCTGCTCTGAAGGCCTCTCAGCACTGCAAGTTTTGAATGTTTCCCCTTTTGGATACCCAATTCAGGTCTTGCAGTCTTTTTTAAATGGGCTGACAATTTAAGTCAGATGTGTTAAATTAGGAAGACATACAAGGAAAAGTTTGGGATGCACCAGTCCAGAATTACACCTCTACTACATACAAGAATCGTTCATGTCTTTGCTAAAGGACTTGGCATTAGGGCTGAAAAATGTATAAAAAAAAAAAGTTCAAATAGCAATAAGGCTTAGTAATTATCAAATCCAAAAACCTTGAGTGACTATACATCATCTTTACCTCAGACATATCCTACTCAAAATTTCAAAATTACTTGAAACGTTTGGGTTTTGGCTGTGTTTCCCTAATTGCTTTCATACTTGCTGAAGGTAGTGACAGAAAAGTAGTTTGACCAATAGTGTGCAAGCATTGTACATAATCATACAATCATGGCATGTGAGAAAGTAGGATCTAAAGTAATGTACTGTACTGTAACAAAGTAATGTACTGTATGAGGACTGTAGAAAGCATGTCAATAAAAAAACAAAACAAATTTAACATATTTGTGCAGTGTGTTTCAAAGCGAACACTGTTCATTTACTTGCAGCCCATTATCTGGATTTTTTAGCATCTCAGAACAGTTTGGTTTTCAGTAATGCAGCTCCATATGACCTCCATCTGCATCTGCTCTCTGAGTTTGAGTCACTTATAACACGCATTTGTAAATGTAACTTTATTTTACAGTGACGTTTATATTACAATTGTAATATTACATGTTTTTTTGTTTTTGTTTTAAGCAAATTTTAACTCTTAATCACTTTAATTAGAAAAATTACATTTACATTTTCCCCTCAAATCATGCAGCCCTACTTGCCATGAATTTCAAATGATGAAGCTTCTTTTTCTCAGAGAATAAATCAAGATGTCTCTTCCAGGAAACACTCCACAGAGGCTTCAAGACATGCTGTGTTGCTTTGCAGCTTTTAGTGATCCGACATCAAGACCAGTTATGTGTGAATGATCCACCGCACTTCCAGTATGTTAAATATGCATTAAACTTGTACATGATGTACATGCTGTGTGTAGCTGAGGAGCTGATTCACATGTTGACACTGGTCAATGGCTGCAGGGCTGTCTAACAAGATAATCAGTTTGTCTTCATTGCAGATGGTGATGGTTCCCGTGTGTGTTCGGGGTGGGCGCCTTCACAGTAGTCTTTCTCTTCCCTCAGGATATCCTGTTAATATATGAATGAGGTTCCCCATAGACTTGCGTACCTGAAACCTATCCTCCGCTTTTATCCTCCTATCATCTCTTCCTTTTGTGCACCTAGATCATTTATTTGTCAAGAATGGTGTACTTTACCACATTAAAGCAGCATGTTGTTTGGTTGTGTTCTGACAACAAAATATTACCACCCATATTTGATCTGCCAAATATGAGAAATTCTGCCTCACACACTATAGACTACAATGTGCAAATGTTGATTTAATCTTAAATCCAAAATCAATAATCAAAGTAACTGAGGGATTTGGCATTGGTGAGATTACTTGAACATATGGTAGTGGTCCTCTCCAAAGGTCTTTCACATTAATGGGGCCTCAAGTACCTCAGAGATATACATTCTTAGCTTTACAAGGAGTCATTCAGTTTCAAGAAGCTCTCTTTAATACATACAGTACTGCTCAGATCCTGGATTGGGTCTGCTGGGATTGTGTGGTCTATGATGAAAGCACATTATCACCTTTTCCAGTATTCATGTTGCATGCTTAAAAAGCCAGAATAGTTATCTTAACAGTTATGAAATTAAGGGTTCGGATCCTCTCTTTTCAAATTCAGAAACATAGCCCAAAGAATTTAATGCCTCCCCCATGGTCTTAAGATCAAATATAGTTAAATATGCCCAGTTCATGTGAAAGGTCCTCTGGCTGAGTGGTATAAGCCAGTGTCTTAATGACAAGGATCATGGCTTGAAAATGTGTTTAGGCATAATGTAGGAAGACTGGTGATAGGCTGAAAATAAAATAACAAAGCATGAATGACAAACAAAGTTAAATTAAGAAGCATTTTCTGTCTTTTGTAATGAACATGTGTTGAACTCTACTCATGAATGGTCACCATCCTGCAGTTCCAACACACCTGCCTGTAATTGTAGAGTAATACTGAATAGCTTGATTAATTGCTTCAGGTGTTTAGAGCTCAACTAGCAGGAAGATGGCCTTTCAGGAGAAGAGTGTGAAATCACTGCTCTGGCTGAAAGAGTAATCTCTTTGGAGAGGAAGAAGAAGGGAAAAAAGCAAACTGGTTTCTCTTTATTCTTCTCATGGCAGCGACAGAAGATAATTGAGGTTATTTGGTGGAGGCTGATGTAGCTTGTTGGGTCATGCATAGCTGCTTTTGACATCTGAACTGTTGCTTGGTGACAGCTCTTATCTCCCTAGACCTGTCAAGGTGGGGTTTTTCACCAGCACTTCACCACATCCAAAAAAGACCCTCATCTTACTGCGCACAGCCTCCATTCACGTTCTTCCTTCATGACTAAGAACAATATGCAAGTCAAATATCTCTAACTGTTCTAAAATGGTTTCTGGACATGAAATGCACTGAAATGGAATTGTTTCCTGCCGGATCATGAGAGCATTATGAACCATCATGCTTTTGTATGATAATCACATCTGGGAGCACAGATTCGTAATGTAATTTGATGTAATGTTTAAAGCTGATCGGACCCCAATCTATTCAAACACCATCTGTTCACAAGATGCCCCTCTCCTTTCATGCTCTGGGGTTTGCGGTCAATTGCACTTGTCATTTAACTTGATTGCCGGATGGGATGTTGCAGTATGAATATACGACGGTTAAAAAAAAACAAATTACTGGGGGACTGACAGCTGGGTTACAGGTCACCCAATGACGGCATGGAGAGCATGCTGAAATGTAAAGCAGGAGAACTACATGGACTTACCCACAGCCTTTCAGCCAAATGGATAAGACTACTGATAATCTATGATCAACTTCCAGATGGTGGAATCTAGAGGTTTTCAAGCAGCCTTTTGAAGAAAAGAATCCCATAAGCATCTGGAACTACACGGGGGGTAAGTAAATGATTAAATGATTCCTTTAAAGCACCAGCAATGCCTGCACTTGCTGTTCAACAGTATCTCTGTAAACTAGAATTTGTGTTTGAGCCCTGAACTTAGGGTTTATTGTTGAGTGTCTGGGGCAAGTGTGAAAGTTTTGGGACTTTTTGTGCCACTGCTGTGTTTGCACTGACAAGTGTGCATTAACTGATCCATCTTTATGCATCGCAAACTTAAGCATTTGGTTTTCTGTCAGATTCCACATTTGTTGCTGTGTTTCTAGCATGTGAAATCGAAATTGCAAAAAATGTCTTGTGATAGTTTGAATGATTCTGCATGAATGTTGAAACTTACAAACAATAGTGTTTTGCATTATACAGTATACCACTGATTTCCAAAGCGTGTTTCTAGAGTTGCATTATAGCTGTATCATTTCCAGCTTGTTTCAGATATGCAGTCCACTACTGCTTTTGAAATGTCTGCTCGGTTTTAACATCTGGGATGTTTATCATTTTCCATGGAGGAAGAACAACAGCTTTCAAGGTTGACTAAATTAGATTACCTCTAATCCAAAATACAACCAGTCCTGTCCCACATATTAGGATAATTCCATCTTAATAATATGGAGAAATGATTTAATAATAGAAAAAAGGATAACACCAAATTGGCCATCAATTTCCTTTTTCACTGCATTTGAGATGAACTAGCATCAAAGTGAAATTGCTCTTTTTCTTCAATCTCTCTTTCTTTTTGTCTGGAGGTCATTAGAACAAGCAATTTATGTATAGCAGATAAACTACTGTATGGAAAACATTGGCGCCAATCAAAAGCTTTCCTCCTTTCTATTGGTTAATGGCTAGCGCTGGTTGTCATTTCCTTTTGATCTCTTTGCAAATGAGAGTAAATGGAAGCTTGGGGAGGGATTTTTTTGGGGGGGTGTGTGTCTATCTATCTATTATAGGCATCTTCTAGCTAGTTGATTTTCTGTAATCAAGAGCTAGTAGAGCAAAGGTCATGACCATGGAGATTTTAATCCGTGTTCCTCAAAGGGCCTGTAAGTGATTTCTGAAAGGCTAACAGATATGAATGTATATAATTGAATGGATATTTCTAGTACTGTGGGCATTAGCAGCCGAAATGCTCTAAACATTTGACCTTGACCTCTCTTCTATTAGGACTTTTAAAAAAGTGTTCATAGTTCCTTCTCCTGATACATAAATAAAATAAGTCCGGTAGAAATGGAAAGTCCTGTAGTCCTTTTTGTAGAATGTCCTGTCTTGTGGAAATGCGTCACATTATGGAAGTAAAATAGTGAATTACACTTCATCTAGAGAAAGGTCACATGTTTTCTCAACATGAGACATTAGTAAAAGTAAAATGTAGAAAATAAAGAAATATATTTTCCATTGCAAAAAAAAAAAATGGTGGAGAGCTAGAATGCATTTGAATGTTACTATATTCAAATTCTGTGAAAATTGTATTTCTGCACAGCCATGGGATTTGAAGTGTGAGAGAATACAACATTGTCTAGATTCTTTGACATAAAGAAGCTGAGAAGGAACTCCTTTCTCCTTTTGTAAATTTTATATATATATATATATATATATATGTATATGTGTGTATATATATGTGTGTGTGTGTGTATATATATATATATATATATATATATATATATATATATATATATATATATATATATATATATATATATAATTGTACCTCAAAGCTGATAAATGGTCGTCCCCAAACACATACCTACATACATCACCATCAGGGGGGCAGGGTTTCATATTTTTTTGAAGCATCCCTGGGCGCCGCCATTGGTTAGCGGTCCCCCACCTGCTGTTAGCATTCCATTGACTCCCATTCATTTTGGCGTCACTTTGACAGCGCATAACTTTACATCTGAGGCGTTTAAAGACTCCATTTGTCCATTCATTATTTCTAAAGAAACACAAAAATGTCTATGAGGCAATCGGGGGGACGTGGAGGCATAACGTCAAGGGAGAAGCCCATAGAGAGTCCATAAAAGCTACGGGACAAATTTGTTCAACAACGTCTGCAAGATTCGGTAGGTGATTCAGATTTCTCTTGCCACCGCGATTAGAAGACTTACAATTTTCAGACGGGTTGCTCATGTGACCTCTACGTCATCAAGCTCAGTTTGAGTCTGCGCAGTACGCTCGGCCCCCAGGAAGTGCATGCTTCTAATTGACTTCACTTGTCTCCGTTGAATCCAATGGGGTCACTGTGTCCATTTCTTTTAATGTCTATGACCACCATCAGCAACATCTAAAACAAACACTTGACACATGTTTCCTGTTGGGCAACATGCATGTGCCCACCATGTGCTCCGTGTGTGTGTGTGGCAATTAACGGGTGGAAATGTCCTATGTGACATATGTTGTGTCATTGCCTGAGGAAACTCAGCACAAGCTTCTAAGAGAGAGACAGTGAGAATACAATACTGTACTCATATGGTTATGCAGTGATTGGCTATGGTAACCAGATGTCCCGATAAAATCAGTCCGTTTTATGAGCCGTGTCTAGATGATAATCAAACTTAACTTCAGTTGGAAATGTAAAGTGTCCAACTTTCAGATGTATTCAAAGATCATGGACCAGTTGCATAAACCGCTTAAAAGGTTATTAATCTGATTTGTTTTCTTCAAGACTGGTCCTAACATTTTTAAGTCCATTACAAAAAGGTAGATTGGCTCAGTTTGAATAAGTAAGACTGATTACTACTTGTTTAACTGCTAGTTGGTCAAACTAGTTCTTATGACACTATAAAAATAACTTATAAAAAAAAAAGTTAGTTCTGTCCTTGATTCTGATTGGTCAACGGCTGTGTTTTAGTCACGATAAAGCATGGCTATGACCACTTCATCCAACAGTTCTGTGTATCAATGCGCAACACCCTTAGGAACCTAAACGATGAATATACAGTATGGTGTCAAAGCTGTTCCATGTACCATGCATTTCAGCAAAAATAACTCTTTATTATTATTATATGTAATGAATTAGGACTGCCCCCTGCTGCCATATGTTGTGTCCCCTTTAATTTTGAGGCCATTTTATAAAAATGTTTTCCTGGAATTAGCTTAATCTGACATCCTGCCTTTTGGATTTGTCTTCAACTAGAAAAAAGCATTAATACATCAATCGTTAAAAGTTTTTCAGTTTTAGTCTAAAAACAGAGACCGTCTGATAAAATAAAGATCAATCACATGTTGTTCAGTCTGATTTATCCCCAAAAATATAATGGCATTTTTGACAAAAGTTTGTATAGGAGTGTTGGAAAATGTGTTTCAAAGACTTGATGGCACTAACATGCATTGTAAACATGACTGTTGCCAAGCACACAAAGTGTGGGTGTATTGTCTGAGGCTGACACTAGGTTAAGTTTATTCAGCTGTTCTAATTGGCTGTAAATTTGGTATGTCATCATTTAGATAAGTATGTGTCTATGGTGAGAAGTCTGATTTCTCTCTGCCGGCTGACAGTGTGTTATACAGGGACCGCGCTAATGGCGGCTAACCAATCTAATTACTCAAACAGCGACGAGAATACACATTACCTTTTCACTAAATAAAGTCTTTGATGCTTTTTAGTGTACAATGGCAATAAAATTAGAAATTAAACATGAGGGAACAATTAATTTCCATCTCTGGGAACTATAGTAGAGGTAAGTTCAGTGTGCCATCCCTAAGCACACATACTGAGCCCCAAAGCAGTTAAGTGTGGTTTTGTATTATACGGTCGTTCACTTGAGGAACGGACACTAAGTGGCTTGGACTTCATTTTTCAAAGGCCCTCTGTGTCTCTGCACTAATGACCTTTCCATTTATATAAGTAAACCTTTCCTTGCCCTGCCTCTTGTCTCTTTGCAAAATGACCCTGCCACTGTGCACACTTAGCATCAGAACTTATTAGCCTGGTTAGGGAGGAGGGTTTGGTGTGTGGTGCCATTGCAGTGGTCTACCCAGGCCCCTCATTCACCGCAGCTGCTACTCTACAAGATGCTGGCACCATCACCACCACACAGAACTTTTATTCGGAGTCAGAACACATTTTAATTTTCTTACCACAAAATATTGGGGGGGGGGGGTCTATATTTTGTAGAAGTGGATTATCTAGAGGACCTTTTTTTTTAACACTGCATTTAACCCCGGGCTATATTTATAGTTTAAAAGCAGGGTTAGTCTGTGTGTAATATATATATTTTTTATTATTATCCGTGGTTCTAAAACCCTGTTCCGTAGCATGGTTAGCACTGCTTTTGTGATGTTAACCCCCACTCTGAACAAATTTTGATGGAAAACATGTGAATTGGAGTGAAGAAAAGCCTATTCTTACCTCCACAGAAAAACCTGATATTACAGTCTGCAGTATATAATATTAGGATGTGTAATGCTAGAGCCTATGGCTCAAGTGGCTCCAAAATATACTTCAGGATATCTGTAGCTAAAGTTACAATTAAAAATGAATGAATGTCATTGTGTCAGATTTAAGCAATCTCACACAAGCAGGAGTGCCCGAGTGCCACAGGTAATCACAGGCGTGCTGACATTTGTACAAACAGCACAGTGTGTGCTTCTAAAGCAGTTCAGTAAACAAGTTAGTATTAAATAACTTGCATTTTGGGCACAATATTGCCTGCTGTTTTGTATTTTTGTTGTTTTCTTTACCAACAAAAATGTTTCAAAACTAAGGCACAGCAGAAACATTGCACATCTCCAAGCAGCACATTGTTGTTTCATTCCTGAATCTGTATTTAGAATGAATCAGGAAAATGAATTATTCAGTGACTCGCTTGTTGCCACCTACTGGCACAATAATGTAACCTGCATAATATTTATTTCGAGGCCATTCAGTACAAACCCGATTTCAAGCAAAACTTTGTCATGTTTTTAAAATTCTGATCTTGTGTGTATAATGTTTTTACACTTTACCTCTGAATCTAATACTCGCCTACAGTTAAGCTGTAGAAACCCTATAATCTTTTTTTTTTTTTTTATTGCATCCTTTTACCATGTTGCAAAATGTGACAAATGTTGCAAAATGTGACAAATTATATACATATGAACAATGTACAGAATGTAGTAGGGCTGGGAAAATAAGTCAATGCATCACGAATCGAGAAATGATTCGGCATCAATTCTGAGATTTTCCGAATGTATCGAGATTCTCGAATCGATTCTGAGCTTAGATTTGAACAGCAGATGGCACTGCATGCTTTAGAAACACCGTACTCTGTTAGTTTTCAAATCCTTACAGACCCTTGAACCTAAAATAATCATTCATAAAATTAAAAAATGTTGAAGCGAATTACAAAGGTGTTCACAGTGGGCATTCTTTAGCACTCTTCTTCATGAGCATTTGAGCGTGCAGATAAAAACTAGATTAGAGCGTCATCTGCTGTTAAAATCTAAGTTCAGAATCGATTCCAGAGGAATCGCGATGCATTCTGAAAATCTAAGAATCGATCCACGAATCAATTCTGCATCGATTTATTGTCCCAGCCCCAGAATGTAGTAAGCTAATGCTCAATGTTGAACATGGTCATCAGGTGTTCCTTCAAACAGAACCAGAATGTTTGTAACACAAGATTAGAAAAAAAATTTTATATACGCAATATGCTTTCAGGCCTCAGCTGAGCTGCAGTTAATTAAGATGTACAGAGAGAGGGAGACGATTAAAACACATCTTCTCTTGGGTCATTTACCAGATGGATGAGGAACATGTCTGCAGACTCTGGGACAAGAATTAACAAGCTCAAATCTGTCTAATTAATTAATCTGATCTCTTTCCCTACCCAGTCCTGAGGCTGAGAATCTTGGGCAGGAAAGGCACTTCAGTCTTTTGGCTAACTTGATGCCAATTGTGCTTCTACTGTGGCTGTTGAACGATTGTGACTTTTGTGTACAAGACACAAATGTAACAGATGTTCGTTTGGGAGAAAATGTAACATTCAATATGGGTTCTGTAGGAATAGAAGCCTTGGCTTTTTAGTGAAAATGGCTAATTGCCTTTTTGAATCTGCTCCCATTTTAATAAGCAGTCGCCACACAGATTGGTTGGTTCTATTGGGAGAAATCTAGTCGTGCTGTGTCATCTTGCCACGAGTAGGAGGTCTCACTTGCTTGATGGGAATACTTCAATGCATAAATATAAATAAGTTTTCAAGGCATTACTTGGCCATTCTATATTGACACCGATATCACCTATTCAGCACTTTTATAGTTTTTTAATTAATATTTAAATATTTTAAAAACCAATTCATATAATAGATTATAATATAAGTTATGGAAATTAAATGAATTTGTCTAAACTGTCATCAAATACAAAAAACTGACCCAGCATTGTAGTCAATATGAGCTACCAGCTGGGTCAATTGAGTAACCCATCCTGCTGTGTTTTTTTTTTTTTCGTCCTTTACAAATTTGTTCTTCTTGTAGCTTATAAAAAATAAAAAAGCCTGGGTAGTGAATTCTCTTTCAGGGTCAATTGCAAAAGAATATCCTTGATCGTAATTCAAAAAGAACCCAAACTGATTTTCTTCGTGCATGCCCTTGTGATGTATTTGTCAAAGAAATACCCTGACTTATTATATGCAACCAAAGCCCCATTAGCCATTTTAATGTAAGACATATCTACAGCATTGCCAATTGTACAGACCTTTTGTGTTTCTTTCTGATCTTAAATTGGAGACTTTAAGCCATCCACCTACCCAGGTCATCTTTCTTTCAGACACCAGTCCTCTCGGGCCTATTTAGGAATGAGTAACTGCACAAACGTCTGTCACCTTTCCTTCTCAAAGACATCTGGAGAAAGACATGTGTTGGCGGTAAGAATAATATCTGCATATGAAATGGAGCACTAGTCCTCTGAGGAACATCTCAATTACAACAGGATTAAGCAACACGGTGGAAAAAACATTGATTTGTGGGGCTTTCTCAGGACCTTGTCCTATGGATTTCTTTTAAAGTATAAAGACTATTTTACTTCCTCTGGCTTCCTTTTAACAAGAGGTCAGGTGGCTCATAGCCAGCAACAAATAACTGCCCTTTTATACAATTTCTTTTTTTTTTTTTTTTACACTCCCAAAGCTGCTCTGCAGGCAGCGGTGTCCAACAAATGTTCTTTTGCCTTTTCATTTAGATGAAGCCAATATTGTTGTTCTTCATTGTGTTCCAGTCACTGTGTATATCACTGAAGGTCCCATGATAATGCCAACCATCATTGAGACTTAAACTTGATGCCCACACTTGGGGCAACATAGTCTCAACAAAGTACAAGCTAATGAGCAGTTTCTGAGGCCTAAAGTACATAGATACTCACTCAAAAAAAAAAAAAAAACATCTTGCTCTGCATTTCAGGCAGCCTCTCAAAATACCTAAATGTTTATTATTTTATGCAAATAAAGCTGAATTTCCATAAAAAAAAAACACTGTGTTTCCCTTAACTGCAGCGCTGTCTTGGCCAAGTCACACAAGTTTATTCTGTAATTCATCAGCTGTTTTCAACATTTAATTATTATATATTATATAAAATAATATAAGTGCATTTTTAGACACAAAAACCGCACTCCACAGCTTCAGGCAAATTTCGAATGATGCCATTAATCAACCACACTTCAATGTGTAGGAGATGGAGATCTCGTCAGTGATAGGATTTGCCAACACGCATGGTAAATGCAGAAGTGTTTTGCAGAAGCTAAACAAATTCAGATGTGATTAAATGAGGTTTTTGCAGGGATCTAGATATTCATCATGCTACTTCTATCTGATGGCTAAGAATGTTTCCCAAGCATCTTCTGTGAATCTGTGTATCAGAGAGTAGGGGCCCGTTCTTCGTACGTCGCTAACTCCGTTAGCTGGATTTGAATGTTGACGATTTGGCATGATCTTGGATCATTTGGTTCTTCGAAGCTCATCCCGGAGCTGCTGTCATAGCAACAGGTCCGTAAGCTTAAACCTGCTCGGGAGCCGGCTTATTTCATGTAAACAGGATTCGATCGCTTCTTTTCAACCAGAACTGATACTCAAAATATGTCTGCTACCACTGCTACTTTATTACAAGAGTATCGTACTGATCCAGGGACAATAATTTAAAATTATCATGTAAAACATTATTTAAAAATAATATAAAAATGCTGTGTAGTCCATAACAGCCTACTATAGACACAGCCAGTTTTACTCACTAAAATATTTATTTGTCATAAAATTATTACTTCATAATTGTATTAGAGTCTTACACACATGCTATACAGATAGTCATGCATTATTTTGAGTGATGACTGCTATTATAAGAGTGGCTTGATGGAGTGCAGGAGATGCAGATAACATGATATTGACCTTTAAGAAACTTTCATTAATCCTTTCACGTAACAAATCTGTCCAAATATAAAATGAAATGAATAGATAATTTCTACATTGAAATAAAAATGTAAAGACTGTACAACTATTATAAATTGCGAATATAAATAATTGGGAATCAAGGAAAAAATTCTAATAAAATAAAAACATGCATCTATTATCTGTTTCATGTATCTATTATAACATTTATGTAGTTTTGTTGGCTTGGCTGTTTCCTTATAAAAGTCCAGAAATTTGTCAAGTTTTTCGTCGGGTGTCATTTTAAACTATATGACGTCATTACATTGCCATCTTGCCACCAGCCAATCTCTGCACTGCTGATCATGGTTTCAAGTATCCATACATATCCCCTTTTAAGCCAACACATGAACGCGCAATTATCTCAAATAACTCAATCCAGCGATACTAATCATACACAACAGGTGTGTTCGAAGAACCCAAGTAGCCGGATCATGATTAGCACGATGATATCATCTTGGATGCGTCATTTGATCTCGGATGTAATAAGCGACGTACGAAGAGCGGGCCCCAGATCTCATCTAAACCCAGTATGCTTTATTTTTGTATTTTTTCATTTCATTCTTTAGACCCAAGTTATAGTGCTTATGAATATCTTTTGGCTTTCTACTTACAGATATGATTTATGATTGGAGAAATCTCACTAGCTTTTCATTACATCTTCGTTAAAGTTGTCCTCATGTCAGGTGGTATGACCCCTGGAAATCTTTGAAAATTTGTTATTATAAAAATGTGTATTTGATTTAAAAAATGTATCTATAAACTTGAGCACAGGGTAAAACATTTATATAGGCATCCAAGTTAATGCCTGTTAGATTTGAATTGAGTTTGAAATGTCAGGTGGTGCGACCAATATGTCAGGTGTCGCGACCAGAGTTACAGTTAAACCAACTAAAAAAAGTCATGTTAATTCATGTTTTTGAATTTTTTTTTTTATACATTTTAATAAATATATATAGCTTTTAAGTTGTTTAAAGATGCAATCTGTGTGTGTGTGTGTGTGTATGTATGCATGTGTGTGTATATATATGTATGCATGTATGTATGTGTGTGTGTGTATATATATATATATATATATGTATATGTATATATATATATGTATATATATGTATATGTGTGTATGTTTATTTTATGGTATGAGTCCTATTCTTCAAAAATATAGGACTGTATAATCAACATTGATACTAAAACAATTGCAACTGTAAATTAATCTATTAAAAAAAAAATTGTAGATACCGTTATCAAGCAAGGAGAAAACGGCACAGCATAGAGCTTGTTAAAAAAGTGATCCACTTGCAAGGGCAGATTAAACCTGAATAAAATTAAATGACATATCTATCTTTTTATTTTGTGAATATCAATCATTATTGAGCACAACGTCAGGTGGTGTGACCGGTCATGGTCAGGTGGTGCAACCAGCAAATTTACATTTTAAATTTATTAATTCCCAATGCAATTGCAAAATTAAGTAAGAATTATAAATGTGAACTTTTATATAACGTATACAAATCATTTTTACAGTGAAAAACAAAACAAAACATAAAAAGTCCTCATGGAAAAATGGGTGTTTGAACACACAGAAAAGCAACCGTTTATATGATTTGGAATAAAAGGGCACTAAAAAAGAAATGGAAAGGGAAATTACCATGTGATATGCATTTTAGACACTACAATGATTCCTATTTACAAGTCTCAGTAGTGCTAAGTAAATTAAATGTATATTATTTATAATTAATATATGGTCGCCCCACCTGACATTTCTGGGTGGTAAAATCAGAAATCTTTTTTAATAATGAATTAATGCTGCCTAAAATGCTGTAAAACCAATATAAATCAACACGATACTTTTTTTTTTTTTTTTTTTTTTTTTTTTTTTTTTTTTTTTGCATAATGCATTTTAAAACCGTTTTGCTTAAAATTATTTTTTTTCTTCTTGAAAATCTTATTTGTCATTGACCCGGTTACAACTCATGACACTTTTTTTTCTTTTTTTTTTTCTTAATACAAAAGAGTTCTAATAGCTATAAGGAAAACGGCACGTGTTTTTACTTCTCTTAATCGTTGACACTCTTATTTGTCCATTACCTGTAAATGAAATCAATAATTTCTGTCTGAGAAGTGTGAATCTGTGGTGAATCATTCTATGATGTGTGTTGGCTAATCCATCACCTACAGCAAGGGTAACTTTCAGTACATCTGCTTCTAGAATAACGGAGCACACAGCCTTCCAGAGATGCAGGATTAAACCGGAATGCAAACCTCTGTCAGTGGCAGCACTATAGATAGAAACCGGGTGGGAGGACTATTAGGAATGTTCAATAAGGGTTGAGCTGCACTATTTGTGGGTAATGAAGGAAAGCTGGGGGGTTTCTGCTGAAAGGGAAATGACAAACCCATTCGACTGGGCAACTCTGAGGGGAATTTGATGAGGTTTGGCCCAATAAAGTGTATGCATGTTGTTTTAGTCTCCCTTTCCCAATTTTACCCTGCTTCAGTTCAACCAAGGCCTCCTAAATATTATCTGATTGCTGAAAGCTATTCCAACAGTGAAATGGAGCTCTAAATAAATTATTGGTGGTGCACAAAAGCCATCAAAATGGAAAAAAAAGAGCTTATTAGATGAGCAGAATCAATGGCTTGGCTTCACTGGATTAAAGTTTATAGTGCATGATGAATGATAACGCAAATAATAGATGCTCAAGTCCAGAACTCTTTCACAAATTTATTTTTTTTATTTTTGCCATTCACCTTCGCAGCTGTGATCTTCTCTCAGCAGGTTATAAATGCACTAGAAATAAGATTTTGCTAAAAATGACATCTATTAAAGAACATGCTGTACAAATAAAATTATTTTTCAAATTTGTAAATGAAAGGTCTTATTGGAGTATGGTTCAGTTTAAAATACTATTTGACTCTTTCTACTTCAAAATTTGGTTTAATTCAATGTTACTGTGTTTTTTGTCATTACTTGACAAATGTATTAGCAGCTTCAGAGTTAAAATGGTTTAAAAAAAAAAATTACACCATTGATTCCCCCCCCCCCATCCCCAACAAACGCAAATGAACATGCTTTATATTGCTAAAAGTAATTGTTTATTAAGCCATGTGGTTTTCTGCTTATCTGCCATATATGATCTGAGGAGAAAATGTAAAGGTTACTCAAAGAATACAATAACCAGAAACTTTTTTTGTTCTTTTTTTTGTTTTTGTTTTTTTTGTTTGAAGCTCCAGCCCCTATAAGGTGGTGTGTGTGTGTGTGTGTGTGTTTTGCACTGATGAAAGGAGGGCAGGCCTTTCTACCTAAAAATAGCCATATAGGGGCTGGAATGGGCTCTCCCCAACCCAAATACAACATCAGCAGAAATATTTTATCTGCAGCTATCTGGAGGGGCCACAGGGAATACTACATGAATCATGACTGGTTGAGGGTTGGCGGCTTTCCTGTCAAAATGTTGCCAAGAAATGAAAGCGAACAAACACATCAGAATGAATATTTCATAATGCAAGCCAGGGAATCAGGTGTAAAAAAGCAAGAACTCTTATGTAAAACATGCCACATAAATTCTTTCGTCAATTTTTTTTTTTTTTTACAGACAAATAAAAAAATCAGAATCGAGATTCATTCTCGCGCACACACACAAATGTGCTACAGCTGATGTAGTGTAACTCTTCTCTCTCTGTCCTCCACCACCCTTACCTGAAGGAGTGCAATGTCAGCTTATTATGGGAAATGTCTATGCAGCAAAACGCACAAATAAACTGCCACGGTTTAGTCGACAATTTTTTTTTTTAAACTTGTTTGGTTGATGACTATTTCAGCTTTCCGGTTTGATGATAGGTCTCGTGAGGATATCGCTAGCTCCTAATGGCTGGGTCTGGGTTGGTTTTTACCTGACCCTTGATGTTTCGAGGTCAGTGGTTATGAGACCTGCATAGACCGAGCTTTCCACTGGGGTTAGGGCACTGCTGACCTGCTTTACAATATAGGAAATAATGACTAGTGTGTACCATAGTTGCATAATGCAACTTCTGCCTTCTCGCATAAGCAATTGCTTAAAAAAAAAAAAAAAAAAAAAAAAAGGTAAATTAAGGACACACTCCAGTTTCAAAATAACTGTTAAACATTCGTGCACTAAACTTAAGCTGTGCTTCATATTAATAATAATATGTTCCCTTTGAATTTGGCATAATTAAGATATAGTGATCTATATTAATTATATTAATGTTACACTTAGGCTTAGGGCCTTTTTTTTTTACTTTTATTTTGAATAAACTTCTATTCAGCAAAAATGCATTACAGTGCATTAAACATATAAGATTTTTTTTTTTTTTTTTCGCACCAGATCAGCATAATAAAATGATTTCTGAAGAATCATGTGACACTAAAGACTGCTGGAGTAACGTCTGCTAAAAAAATGCAACTTTGTCTTACAGGAATAAATTACAATTTTAAAAATAATTAAAATGGTAAACGATTAATAATTTTGAAAATACTCTTACTTTTGCACCCTTGGTTTCAAAAACATTAAAAACTCTTACAGACCCCAAACTTTTGACCAGAAATCTATGTTTCAAAAATATAAAATGAAAAGTCAAAATAGTTTAATTGAACAAGAAGAGGTTATTTTTATCCTTTTACACCTAGTTAGCTTACATGCTAACTTCAGACTCTAAGACTCAGTCAATTGTCACATGAGTCACAAATGTCAGTCACATGAGGATCCACTTCGGTTTGAATGCCTACATTTCAGTTTAGTGCCTTACAATGAAAGTAGACAGCAAGGGTTTCTCTATGGTAGGCTTTAGAACAGCTATTGTGATAAATTCAGCTATGTTGACAGTTCAGGAGCTTTCATAAAAAGCATTCATAAACGACATGTCATATTCAATCACCTTTAAAAAAACATTGTATTCATTCTCAAACTTTAATTTCAGGCTAAGCATATTTTTAAATCCCCTCACGAGAGCAGACTGAGGCACACAGTAATGAGATTCAACATTTCTGCCCGTGGTCTGATCACATTGGATGTAAGAGTAATTTAGGCTCATGGCTGTCAGCACTGACCAGGTCCTCTCCAGAATCCATAAACGGAACCGCAAATCAAATTGCACTTTTTTTTTTTTTTTTACTTAATATGCTGGATGTGAAGAGAAAACTAGGTGACCGTAAAAGAGGACAAAGGAGATGGAGGTATAGGAACAAACAGAAGAAAGAGATTAAAGTTATTTTCTAAAATGACTACAGCATTACTAGCTTAATGGAGCTGGCACATCTCAAACACTCAAGGGTCAGTTTTAGTTTTATCATGTCTATGGCGCTAACATCACAGTATTCCCTCCTCAAACACATTAACGGTGTGTCCTCAATCCACTATCAGCTCTAACCCCCTTTAAACCAGAACAACAGACATGCTGCCCTGAGATAAATGTGAGAATTTTAAGCCATTACGTTTGCTCCATTGGCTCAATGAGACCTGGGGAACCAGCAGAGCTGCTAAGCAACACCATGATATTTCTGGGTGTCTAGTGGGCGGTTCACATCTCTACAGGACAAAGGGTCTGGTTTTTCAGAGTTATCAGACTTCTTTAAAACAAGGGTTTTTTAAAGAAGGTTTGTGTGGAATATTAAGGAACATTTTTATACACTTGCATCAAGCTGTTGTTGTTTTTATTTTTTTATTTTTTTTGTGAGACCGCCTGAAGATCTTGGCAGTGTGATGACATATCTGCTGCTGGACATACATCAGAATGCAAATTAGAGGGCCATTTACAGCCTCTGTCATGTAAATCAGATGCTGTCTCTCCTGAACTCTTTCCAAAAGAACTCTATCAACATGGCCATCACACTCCCTGCTGCTGTTGTGCTTTATAGTTAGTGTTTGACAAAGTTGGAGAAAGATTGAGGAATGCAGAGGAAAAAGGACCGATAATGACGAAGAGATGGAGGGATACATTTGATTAAATATCTGATCCTATTTCTGTTCTTTTTTTTTAAGTGTATGTATGCATGTATGGAACCCACACTTTTGGTATATATCATCTAATTTGTGTATTACACAACTCTTGTGTGCATCCTTTTTTTCAATTCTCACTGGAATAATGCAAAAATATGAGCTTTTATTTTTGGGGGTGAAATATGAACATCTCTAGGGTTAGCACGGGCAGAAAAATAAATAGGACTGAAATCATGAATTCAAAGGTCTCATGATTCAGCAACATTATAACCTATTATAAGAAATCTAAAACCTTATGTTTTTGACAGAAAAAAAGTGCTGTTTGTGCTTTAGTTTATTAATGCAATGGTTGTTTTTTTCCAGATAGGCCTTCGGCTACATATTTTCACCATGTTCTGTATCGTTGAAGGAACTATAAATACAGAAACCGATTCATGTTTCAGTCAATCCCGGATGGTATTTTCCCATAAGAGCAGCGCTATAAAATACAAACATTAGCCAGACTGAAATCAATACAAAAGCAGCCATCGACTGACCCACAAGGGGATGCTACAAAATATCAGTAACTGGACGATAATACTCCAGTATTTACTTGATTTTTTTTTTTCCATGTTCACTCTCTCATGAGATTAAGGCAGCGGAGAAATTGAGATTACGAAGCTTTTGAATTGATAAAATGGTCCAACAGTTGATTCACATCTGCGACTGCCTTTTAAATCTGACAGTCTTTGCTCATGTGTGAAATAAATACACCACCACAGCTGTATTATGAACATTTAAGAAAGAAACAGAACCCACCTAGACTCTTAAAGCTGAATGATGCACGAAAAACAGAAGGTTTCTGAACATGAAGTCTTTCCTGTATGCAAGTACGTCACTTTCATTCTCTCACTTAAAGTTTAAACCGCTTATGAAGTTTTGCGTGGTCTACTGTACCGAGGATTATGGGTAAAGATCAAAGTAGCAATGGTTCACTTCCTTTAGCACGGTGTTGCTGTGGTGATGGATCTGAGTGCCCTTTGTAGAGAATCAAAGGTATAAACGCAGTAATATTGGGAAATGTCACAATGACCATTATGTAATCAATCAATGCTACTCTTGTCTGTGTGCTTACAATCTTGCTTGGCACTGCTGTGTACCAATAATTCTCCTCAATGGCTTAAGTTATAATTGATAATTGGTTAAGAATCAGTAAAAAGGACTAAAAGAGGGAAAGCATGAATGAAGGAGAAACCGAGTGCAATTATCTTTAGGCAAAGCTGTAAGATTTAAGGGATAGAACTAGAGATGAGAGCATATATACAATAGAGACCATGATAATTTTAACAGGTTCTTAATTAAATCTATGTATGCACTATGAGCCAAATATAGGGATTTACAGAAAGGATTCAGAGAGGTTCTAGTGAAAAATTTCTACTATTGCAGGCCTAATTTAACCTATTAACATCTGCCGTTTTTCCCCCACATTAATCAGTTTCTTTAACATGTTGAATGAATGAAAGAGTAAATGCAAATCCATTTCAAAATAATAAAACAATAAAACCTTATTAAAAGTATAATTTAACACAAATATTTTAACAATTAAAAAATAAACTGCTATTGACTATGTAGTCAACAAATATGTAATGGTCATTCTGTTCTTATTTCTTTTCTAAATGGCCTAGTTACAATTTATTTGTCACTTCTTGGCTGAGTGGTCTCTTCATATGTCTTGATATTTCTCATAAGTCTAAATGTCAGCACTTCATCTATTTTAAGCTCTTTCCTCCATATAGAACTTCAATAAATAACTGATGTATTCACTCACCTCTTTTTTTTTCTCCACAGTGATGGGTTAAAAGTCAACATGAAACTGCATTTGCAATCCATTTTTATTTTATCTTTCGGGAATTTACTCTTTGAATTGATTTGTGAGATGTGGGTGTTCCTTAGTCGAATGTAGCAAAAACTGAATACTAATTTGCAGTGGATTGTGGAGACCCACTTTGCTTTTTATTCAAATTAATCTTTATATGCTATCATTGCTGTAAACTTTAAGTTAACCAGGGCCTGACACTGATGTTAAATCCATTTTATATTTCAGCTGCAGTAAAGAAATGAATCTTTGAATGGAGATGATTGCATAATAAGGTTAAACTCAATATAATCCCCATAATATTTAATAACAATACTGAATGTGACTTGGTGAGTTCTAGTAAGCAAATGTGAATGGAGTCTGAACTGAGACAAAATCATACATTAAAGCCCTTTTAACATTATCTGTTATTACTGTATAGTGCACTAAATACTGTAGATGTTTGGCAGCTGAAAAGACTGTCATCTCCGAGGCGGAGCTTATTACATTTTGATGAAAGACTACGAAGACAAACATTTTTCTTTGAAGTAATAATGTGCACTGGTAATTGTGCATAAGACTAGCGACATGTAAGTAAATGAGGTCAATTTCGCATTTTCACATTGACTAATTGATGACTAATTGATTTTAGAAAGGAGGTGACAAAAATATGCATGTCTGTGTTAAAGAAATGTGTTGTCCTTGTCCTATGTGCACAAGAGTTTTAACCTTGTGAGAATATAAGGACACATGAACTCACTCAGGGGCTCTAAATTTGAGTGGCGAGATCAAAAGGCTCATTGTAGTGAGTCCTGAAGGCTTTGATGTGCAGCACGAGCCTCAGATGAGAAAACCAATCGCTGCATGTTGATAACTTTGGTTGAGTCACCCATGTATGCATATGATTTTAATGGGGCTACATTTTGAAGATGAAAGGGATTTGGAAAAGTCTAATGTAGAACGGTCTACCTTAATACACACCCACAGGGGGTTTTCAGCTCAAATGTGTATCAAGCAAATTCCCATCGCCGTGATTGACCAGGCTCAATCTTAGTCCTAAAAAGCTGGAGTCCAGTCAACCGATGCAAAACAATTAATAACAACTTGATGTGCTTGAAATCAATGCGCCCAAATGCCAGACATGTGTTCACAGCTGTTTTTTAAGTAAAAGCAGGGAAATCAAAGGCTTAAGTAGATAATTTAATTTAAGTGAACGAAAACACCATCCGTCTTTCAAAAGCAATGGATGATGATAATGAATGACAACTATTATTGAAGGTCACAAAAATAAGTACTGATTTGCCATCATTACAAAACTACTTAGAACATTTCCACTAGAGCAACCTTGCTATAGAAAGCAAAGACTCCATTCCTTGCAGGCCTCATGAATGGAACATTGCTATTAGTCAAGGGCCCGTATTCATGAAAATTCTCGGTGCAAAGAGTTGATCCTAGTGACAAAATTCTAAGAAAATTATCATTGATTATCATTGACTGGCTGGTATGCATTAAAACCATTTAATGCACAGATAGTTCCAAGTCAGTATTAATGCAATGCTTTCATTGACGCACACACATGAGAGAGAGAGAGAGAGATTGTGTGTACAGTATATACAGTGGGTACGGAAAGTATTCAGACCCCCTTAAATTTTTCATTCTTTGTTATATTGCAGCCATTTGCTAAAATCATTTAAGTTCATTTTTTTCCTCATTAATGTACACACAGCACCCCATATTGACAGAAAAACACAGAATTGTTGACATTTTTGCAGATTTATTAAAAAAGAAAAACTGAAATCACATTACATCACACAACTTAAATGATTTTAGCAAATGGCTGCAATATAACAGAGTGAAAAATTTTAGGGGGTCTGAATACTTTACGTACCCACTGTACATTTACATTTTTGCAGACGCTTTTATCCAAAGTGACTTACAAATGAGAACAATCGAATCAATCAGACCAGCCAGAGAACAACAACAGTATACAAGTGCCATGACAAGTCTCAGTTAGTCTAGAACAGAACTTTTTTTTTTTTTTTTTTTAAAGAATATGATAGACAAGAAAAGAAAAGGTAAGTGCTAGTATTAGTTGATTAAGTGCTGGCGAAAAACATGAGTCTTTAGATGTTTTTTGAAAATGAGTAAAGACTCATCTTTACTGTTCGAATTGAGATTGGGAGGTCATTCCACCAGCTGGGCACAGTCCAGGAAAAGGTCCGTGAGATATACATATGTATATACTCCGTGTGTGTGTGTTTACAATTAGACCCTATTTAAAAGTACTCACTCAGAGTTGCTCTAGGACTGGTCCTGAATCACTCTTAAGTTAAGACTCCTAGTTTGAAATTAAGCTAAATTAGGAGCTCACTGACAAGATTCTTAGAAGCTAGAAGAATAAGGGCCCTGAACTACAACTGATGAAAAGATCAAGCAGACAGTAGTCAGTAGGATAGATGAGTTGCTGTGCATGCTGGTGTCCGCTTGTTAAAGGGCTAATTTACCCAAAAATTCAGTTATTTTCTTACCCTCAGAGCTTCCAAATCTATGTACTAAAAAGGCAACAGCAACTTTAAAGCTCAAATTTCTATGTTGTGCCATTACTAACACATTTGCAAAAAATTATGAAATTTACATTGAAATAACCAATTATAAGGCTTTAACAATGTATCATGTCACAATTTATTGCACCTGTGTGTGTGTGTGTGTATATATATATATATATATATATATATATATATATATATATATATATATATATATATATATATATATATATATATATATATATATATATATATATATATATATATATATATATGCATGCCACATCACCTACAAATGAAAGTAGAGAAGAGGAGATACGAGATCCCAGACAGCATTTCTAAACAAACAGGAACCTAGAAGATGATATTTGCTACAGTGTAAAAGCAAACTTGAGGAAATATGCTAATTGGGGTTGGGGGTTTGACTAGGGATTGAAGCTGCTGGAGAGGAATACTCGTGATATATATACATACAAATATAACAAATATTCATTATTCAGCACCAGAGATGTCTGGGTACTTTCCCTGCTGGCAGCTCTGCAGTTAGTATGCTAATATCTTGTGAAATACCAAACAAACACATTTTCTCTTCATTCAGTCACCTAATGCTCTGTTTGCGAAATAAGCGAGCCACCCACACAGTGAAGAGAGGGTTGCCTCACCGTTCTCTAGGCCTGATCATAATCAAATGTTTAATTTTTGTCCTGTCGTTTGAATGGTGGAAGCTTATATATATGATGTATTGTATATGATGTATACATTTTCTTCTATGGAAAGCACTAATGATTTGGCAGCGTCTCTTTCATCAGGCAGCGTTTCTCTGTAGAATTCTGTTGAAGTGTCAATCACATTCCCAAAAAATGGAATTGGTTTTTTTTTTGTTGGTTTTTTTTTTTCACTCTCTCTCTTTAATAATGTTTCAAATGGTATTTTTTTTTTCATATATTTTTTTTTTCATCACAGGCCTTGAGGGTTTACATGGCTCCGAGGCATTAAAACGTTACCTGAATATTCCCTGACATATGTGCAACTACGGCTTTGAAAACAAGAAACTAGTTCAAAAGCAATCAGGAGCCAAACAGGGTTTGAAGCGTGACAGCAGGCATACCGCTGCTCATATGCTGTTTAAAATGATTTACTACAGCTCAGCTGATTTGTTGTTTGCTGTTTAAAAAAAAAAAAAAAAAACCTTTCTTGCTGTTTCTTATTTGGCTGTGCAGCTGAGTTGTGGCAGGTATGGTGTCTTGCCTAGTAGCAGGTAAGATCGTATCTCAATAAGTGGGGAAAAACGTTCTAAACTTGCAGAAATGTGCACATTCAGTGAGTTTTAAAAGTCTGAAACAATTTAAAAAGCACATTGTTTACATGATCAATTTAGGGGTTATTTTTCCATTTATCATTTTAGGTGAGCTTTTCCTATAAATAGCGTTTACTGCACAGTATGTCGTTAGCTTTTTTTATATATATATATATATATATAACTTCGAGTGAGGATAAGTAGTTGATTTGTGCTTTAACCACTTTAAACAGAGTTGTTTGTGGCTTGGAAAGTTTCAAAGTATTTTCCTAAACACTACACTAGGACAATCAAACAGAAAAAAATTTCCCTTGCGCACACACACAGACAAATTTACATTCACAATTTCTATCCGCTGCAGAATCACAAGAGAATCAAATCATTTTGCAAGGAAACAATAATTGAATCCTGTTAGGGGGAGAGGCTGGCTAATGGCTGCTCTTAGCTGTGATTTGATTCATTTATTCAGAGCCTTGCATTCAAAACCACAACCGCAGGAAAACAACGTAGGTAAACGATATCAAAACAAAACCAAGAGGGGCTGATACGGTCAAACCTGAAAATCCACAAACGATAGACAATTTCACTGCTGAGATATATTGAATATGTTTACATGCACATCAATGTGTTGATAACTACCAAAAATTGATATAACCAGTGTTTTTGTTTTACAGTGAAATAAATTAATCTGATAACAAAAAACGTACTCTGTTACTAAACGTAACCTCGGTTCTCTCTAGAAGAGCGAACGAGTACTGCGTCTTAGCTAAGACGCTACGGGAAAAGTCTCTTTTCACGAAATACTGAAGCAAAAAAGTATCCTTAATTTTGTATTTTTGTAAAGCGCATTTGCAGCAGTACACAGCCATAGGCGAGACGGCTCGTTCGCTCATTGGCGCTTCGCGCCCTTCTTGCCACTTCCCGCCGAAACGGGTGTGGCCCAACCTATAAAAGGAGCTCGAAAAGGTTGACTCACCTGATTTATTTCATCGCCGAAGCGAACCAGAGTGAATCGTGCGCACGGCAGAGAACGCAGTACTCGTTCGCTCTTCTAGAGAGAACCGAGGTTACGTTTAGTAACAGAGTACGTTCTCTTACGAGAGCTCTCTCGTACTGCGTCTTAGCTAAGACGCTACGGGAACCCAATGTAAAACGCCGTGCGCGCAGGGATCACACACCAATAAACCTGAAGCAACGCCCAGGATTTACAGTGCACAGTCACCTGAGGGACTCACAGAGAGTCCAGGACAGAAAAGGGAAAAAGCCCTCCGTCCCATATCTAGCAGCTTCCGTAGATGCGGCAATATGACATCACACAGCCGAGGCAAGGCCTGACCAATGTGGCAATGCGGGTCTTACGCAATACTGCCCATATAACAGTCGGCAGCGCATAGCGCTCGTGAACTCAGAATTCCCCTCAGGGCCCTGATTCGCCTATACCGACAGCAGCCTTGCTTGCAAGGCGGGAACCTCCAGGTTATAGAACCTGATAAATGTAGACGGCGAGGTCCAACCTGCCGCCATACATATATCCTGCAAGGAGATCCCAGTAGACCACGCCCACGACGAGGCGACGCCTCTTGTGGAGTGTGCTCTGACGCCCAACGGGCACTGAAGGCCCCTGGAAGCGTAAGCTAACGCTATGGCGTCAACTATCCATCTGGATAGCGTCTGTCTTGAAACAGCCATTCCCTTGGAACGCCCACCGAACGAGACAAATAGCTGCTCCGTCTGTCGAAAGGCAGCAGAGCGAGACACATAAGCTCTTAAAACCCTGACAGGGCAAAGAAGACTCGAGTCTCCATCCTCCCCTGACACCGGCAGGGCAGACAGGGCAATAACCTGAGCCCGAAACGGTGTGTTGAGGGATTTCGGCACATAACCGTGCCTAGGTTTGAGTATGACTCTTGAGTCATTGGGCCCAAACTCCAAGCACGACTGGCTCACCAAGAGCGCGTGCAAATCACCCACACGCTTCACAGAAGCAAGAGCCAACAAGAATACTGTCTTGAACGACAGATGCTGAAGGCTAATCGATTGGATAGGCTTGAAAGGGGGACCCTTCAAGGCCTCCAAAGCCGCCGCGAGGTCCCACATAGGGACTGACTGAGGTCTGGGAGGATTCAGCCTCCTAGCTCCTCTGAGGAACCGGATGACTAAATCATTCCTTCCTATTGACTGACCGGACGCCGTTTCAGAAAACGCCGCGATGGCAGCCACATAACCTTTGAGCGTGGATGGGGCTCTGCCCTTATCCAACAGCTCCTGAAGGAAGGAGAGGACCTCCGTCACCTCACAACTAAGGGGTGAATAACCTCGAGCTGTGCACCAGCTGGAGAACACCGACCACTTCGAGGCATACAGACGTCGTGTCGACGGAGCTCTAGCCTGAGTGATGGTATTTAGCACTCCCACTGCGAGATCAGCGGGTAACCGTTGAGTGCCAATACATAGAGGGACCACAACTCCGGTTGAGGGTGCCAAATCGAGCCCCTGGCCTGCGAGAGGAGGTCTCTCCTCAACGGTACCGGCCACGGGGCGACATCTGCTAACTGCATCAGATCTAGGAACCATGGTTGGTTCTTCCAAAGAGGTGCTACAAGCAGTATTGAACATCTCGTTTCTCTCACCCGTTCTATCACCTGCGGAAGGAGGGAGACGGGAGGGAACGCATAAAGCGGGCAGCACGGCCATCTCCGTGACAGCGCGCTTTCATTCTTGGAAAGAACGCGGGGCAGTGAGCGTTTTCGTGGGATGCAAAGAGGTCCACCTCCGCCATGCCAGATCTCTCCCACAACAGCCGGACTGTTTGCGGGTGTAGAGACCATTCGCCCGTAGGAACATTGCCTCTGGACAGCCTGTCTGGACCCAGATTCTGCAGTCCAGGCACATGCACTGCTCTCAGCGAGCGCACGTTGCGCTGAGCCCAAATCAGGAGGCGTTCCGTCAGCCTGCACAGGTTTCGGGACCCGAGACCGCCCTGGCGATTTATGTAGGACACCACGGACATGTTGTCCGAACGGACTACGACGTGGTGATCCTTGATATGGGGACAAAAGCGCGTCAGCGCGCTCTCCACTGCCAGCATTTCCAGGCAGTTGATATGATGGAGCTTTTCCCGTTCTGACCATAGGCCAAAGGACGGTCTGCCTTCGAGCAGCGCTCCCCATCCCGAAGTGGAGGCGTCCGTCGACACCACTTTCACACTCGGGGAAGTCCCCAGGCTTACACCTGATCGGTACCAGCCGTTCGCTGTCCAAGGTGCTAGAGCCGCAACACAGCTCTGATCGACCTTGAAATGCAGCCAGCCAGACGCCCACGCTCTGCGCGGCACCTGAGCCTTCAGCCAGAACTGCAGGGGGTGCATGCGGAGCAGGCCCAGCCGCAGAACCGGAGATGCTGAGGCCATGAGACCCAGCATCTTTTGACAGTGTTTGAGCGACACAGTCGCGCCACAGTGGAAAGAACTCGCTGCACGCTGAATGCCCATCGCGCGCTGTGGTGACAGCCGCGCCGTCATGGAACACGAGTTCAGAACTATACCCAGAAACAGGATCGTCTGACTGGGGTTCAGCGAACTCTTCGCCAAATTGACACTGAGGCCGAGCTTCTCGAGGTGATCGAGTAAAACGGCTCTGTGGTCCACGAGCTCCGCTCATGATCGGGCCAGAACCAGCCAGTCGTCCAAATAATTCAGCACTCGTATGCCTCTGAGTCTGAGAGGAGCGAGCACTGCATCCATGCACCTCGTAAACGTACGAGGAGCTACGGACAAGCCGAATGGCAGGACTGCAAACTGGTATGCCTGGCCCTCGAAGGCGAATCTCAAATATCGCCTGTGGTTTGACGCTATCTGTATTTGAAAATACGCGTCCTCCAGATCTATTGACATGAACCAGTCCCCTCTGCGAATCTGCGCGAGGAGCTTCCTGGTCGTGAGCATTTTGAAACTGCGTTTCATGAATGCCTTGTTCAGCTGTCTTAGATCCAGTATGGGCCTGAGACCCCCGTCTCTCTTGGGCACCAGAAAGTATCTGCTGTACAGCCCCCCCCTCGCTTTGAGACACAGGCTCTACAGCCCCTTTGCTCAACAGTTTTGATATTTCGGCCCGAAGTATGTGTGCTACTTCTGTTTTGACCGTAGTTTCGACGCACGCTGAAAAGCGCGGTGGGCGTCGAGAAAACTGTAACTAGTAGCCTCTCTTTATTATGCCTAGCACCCAATCCGAAACCCCTGGAAGCACTGACCATGCATCTGCATGAATGGCTAAGGGCTGGATGCGAAACGTGCTCTGTTGACTGGGCAACGGCGGCGCTCGAGTGTGCTGCGCATCTGAGGCGGGGAGCGCGCTGATCACAGCGGGCAGATCGCTCTTCCTCGACCCCGTTCCGGCGCTTAACCGACTGGAGGGAGGCTGAGCGGGTCCCGTGGGACTCGATATATCTGCGAGTAACCGTGGGCTGCATGTGTGCACTTTTACCACTTTCAACTCGCTGTCTGCCTGTGCAGAATGTACGTGCACGGGCCTCGTTTTTACAGAAGCCCCACGCCGTATGTGACATAGTGTATGTGGGCACTGGGAAGTGGGCACGTTTACTATGCGGCACGCTCGACCGATCTGTGTCGCGGCGCGGGGCGACGGCCAGTAGAGCGAGAACGGGGGTCTCGAGCTGCGTTGCTGAAGCTGTTGTGATAGTGGCTTTTGTGTGCAGGCAAGCGGGCAACTGTGCAGGCTTGCGCATTGCAGAAAACGCTGAGACAGTCACAATTCCTGGAACTGAAACAGCGGCGCGCTTGGGTGAGAGCTCGGCCACAGCGGAACTCGTACACCTGCGCTTCGATGAAGCAGCCATCGTTAGTAGTGCCGACGCAGCGTCACACAGCAGGCTTTAGATGGCAACACCGCTTTTGCCGCCGTCCAGCAGAGGGCGGACAAAGGTGCGTCGCTATTGCCTGTTCCACCGGCGGAAGTGAGTGGTAGTTCCTGTTTTTAGCATCATCAGTGTCGAGAATGCTAGTGAGACAGACGAACGAGTTCGTGCCGAATATGGAGCGTTCCAAGCCTTCGCCACCTCTTCGTGAAGCTCAGGAAGAAAAGAGGCGGGTTTTGAGAAGTACGCTCATCCGAAAGGGAAATACCATCCAGCCGGGAACGAGAGGGGGGGCGCTGGTGCAAACCACTCGCGGCCGAGACTCATCGCGGCCAACACGAGCATTCGCCCCGGCTCCTTCTCGATGTCAGCTTGTCTGCTGGGCTTCTGAGCAGAAGGCGCGAGATCCTCGGAGCTCGCCCAGCCCTCACTGCCCGAAGCTAGCAGAGAGCGCGTGTCCTCTTCCCCCCGACGCGGCCCTGAGATCGACTTCCTCGGACGACGCGCCGGCAAACAGCGGGCGCTGCCCACCGGGAAGCGATGCAGGGGGGGGCGGTGAAGCAGGGCGAACCGGCGAGCTCGGTTGAGCTGAAGACGGTTCCGGAATCCGCTGGAAGCGATGCTTTTACGGCGCCTCAGCGCAGCGGAGAATGCAGGCTCAGAGAAAAAGGCCAGGCGAGTCCTCAGAGTCACCATGGCAACAGCTCGCAGTGGGGGCATCCGCCGTCAGCGAGCGAGCGCTGCATGATCTTCACCCAGGCAGGAGACACAGATGACGTACCGGTCTCCCTCGCTGAGTGGGGCTCTGACGAGCCGCAGGAAGGCATCTTAAAAAAGACGCGAGCTCTTTTACGAGTGTGTGTCGCAGGGCGAACACACACACACACACACACACACACACACACACACACACACACATAAAGAACAGCTTGGATATAACAGGATTGAAAGGATATAGGCGCCGGATAGCGCAGCAGGAACGGCAGTGGAAGGCGGCGATGCCAGCAGCTTCAGAATGGCTCGTCCTGCTGATGTGCTTTCTCAGACGGCGCTTGCTTCCTCCATGATCCAGCGATGCGTGAGCTTCGCGGAAGAGATGAAAAATCAGGTGAGTCAGCCTTTTCGAGCTCCTTTTATAGGTTGGGCCACACCCGTTTCGGCGGGAAGTGGCAAGAAGGGCGCGAAGCGCCCTTATTGGTTTGTTGCATCAGTCCGCGCTCGATAGGCTGTGCAGTTGCCGCAGAACAAGCCAATGAGCGAACGAGCCGTCTCGCCTATGGCTGTGTACTGCTGCAAATGCGCTTTACAAAAATACAAAATTAAGGATAATTTTTTGCTTCAGTATTTCGTGAAAAGAGACTTTTCCCGTGGCGTCTTAGCTAAGACGCAGTACGAGAGAGCTCTCGTAAGAGAACCATGTTTACAAGCCCCCCCCCCCCCCAAAGTTCTCTCCAGGTTAAGGATGTTAAAGCACTCTGACTCAGAGTATTCTATTTGTTTAGTTGTGACCAAAGTATAAAGCATTGAAAACTCTCAAATTCTCCTCCTCCACATTTCTATGAATGCAGCATTTTAACTGCACCACTTGTATTTTATGTGCACTAGATAGGTCAAGAACAAATTTCTTGGGTCAAGAATTAGTCCTCCTTCCTTCTGCAAAATGTCGACCTTGCTGGATTATTTTAAATCCGCAATAAGGATGCTTTTCTGTCAGAGTCAGACATTGTAGTCAGACAGTGTAACATGTACACATGCTTGGACTCAACTGAGATGCAAAAAGATAAAGTTCATCTAAATGTTACAGGATATGTTTGTTTAGTGCTGTTCAGTATTCATTGTATAATCAGGAATCTTATCTAGAATCCAGCCTGATTAAAAGTTTCAAATTAGCAAAAAAGAATACAATATCCAGCATGAATTTCCACGCTGGTCCAGGTTGGTGGACCAGCATGCCAGTTCGGTCCATGTACACGGTCTCATCAGCATTGCATGCTGGGAAGCTTTATCCAGAGCAGAACTACTACATGTGATTCAGCAGATTTGAACAATGAGGCATCTTCAATTATGGATGATTAATCGATGCACAACAATTATTCAAGAGAAGGTACAGAACTGAATTTGCACTACAAACGTGTTTTCAAGGAAAGTCACAGGAATGTCTCTCTGCTGTCAAGTAGCCCTCCTACAGAATAATTAAAACTGTGGGATGCAGGTGAGAACAAGCGGCGAGAGAGAAGATGAGAGCAAGAGCGCGAGGGAGTGATCAAGGGAGAACTAAACTGAGAGAGAGAGCTATATAATCTCTGTATGTCGCCATACTCATGTTTTATTCTTTGAGCGAGAGCGAGAGACAGGTGGCAGGATAGAGGGGGGTTTCCACACGAACCACAGCCTTCAACCTCTTCATCTCCATCAGAACAGAAGCTTTATGTAAAAAAATAATGGAGTCTGATGCAATGTGATTCGGTTCTCAATTGTTTTCATAGTCACAGTTTTTCTAAAGGTTTCTAAAGGTCACAAGTATCTCCACCACAAGCAAAAGACTTACATTTACAGTCAACATGAAATGGCATTTGCAACCCATTTTACTTCCAATATGTGATGCACACAGTATCAGAGCATGGAAATGATTTATTCACTGAGAACTGGCTGGAGCTTGACTTGTAGTCATTTCTTTTTGATAAATGATTTTATTTTATTTTTTAAATCATGAACAAGCTCGGAAATGTGTATTAAAGTCAATGGGGCCAATTTCAATGTCATGTTGACTTCAAAGGTGAAGACATGATCAATAGACTAAGATCTTGTATTATCATTATACCCGTGAGCAGGGCACTTAACCTCAGGTGTAACTCCAGGGAACTGTCCCGTGGAAAGTGTACTGTAAGCTGCTTTGGATAAGAAAACATCTGCTAAGCAAAGCGACCGATAACCAATAGCTGCGGTCACTGGGGCTAAACCAAAATGAATGAGTACAATGGATCCAATAACAAACACTTAGCTTTCACCTTTTCACCCTTTTCATCAAAGCCATTGTGCAGTATTCGTTCAAACAGACAGATCTGAGAGGAAAAAAAAGAAAGGGGGAAAAAAACACCTTAGTGCTGTGCATGGAAATGTATTCAAAGTCAGAAACTCACAGTGACTTAACAGCTTTTAAGAAGACAATTCTGCTGTGATGGAATTAATCTGCATGGCAAGAGGCTCTTGTCTTAATTAAATGCACTAGCGTGCTTCACCATGTTCCTCCGGTGTTTGTGGGTGAGAGGAAAGTTAAGGCATTAATAATGTGTGCATTTATGTGAGTGTGAGAGAAATTATATATTCTATGTTGTGTGCAGATGTTAATGCTTTATTCACTCATGTATATAGTGACTATACCTGAAGGACTATACAATAAAATGCCTGTCTATATAAGTCAGTGAACTAGAGAAAATTTCTACTAAATTGCTAAAAAAGAAAGAAAAAAAGACACTTTTGTCCGTCATATTTGCCTGACCAACCTACAAAATATAAACCAGGAAGTGATCTCATAGGACCCTTGCAGACCCTCATGACTAGGTGTCGAGGTAGGGGGTGGCGCAAGATGGCGACCTGATCAGTCGTGTAGATTCTGCGGCGTTCTGAGGCGTTTTTTAAGGAGTTGCATCTTCTGGTCGAATTTGTAAAGCTAATTACAAGACATGGACTGAAATCTATCTTTAAAGTTAGAAAGCATTGAATTTTCTTCAAAAATTCCTTCAGATTGTGAAGCAGGCTATATTGAATAACCACACTGCAACCGCGTGGCACGTGCACATTTTCCAAAATGCCAAAGAACAAGGACAGAAAGCTACTTTCTTCGCTTTTCGAGACATCATCTGGAGCTGATTCAACCCCAAATACTCCAACAGGTAGTCCTCTCTCAAAAAAAGTATGTCAGGAAGAAGACCCTAAAGTCTCTAATGCCGATATACTTCGTGCTGTCAATGCTCTAAATGATCGCTTTTCATCGGTGGAACATCAGATTGCCCAGAACTCGGTCACTATAGTCAATCTTTCAAAGACGACTGACTTTGTGGCTGAGGAGATGAAATCTTTATCCGCAAGGGTCAAAGCTAACGAAAGCAAGGTATCGCAGATTGAGCAGGTGGTTCGAAATGTTCAAGGCAAGTGCGATCAAGCCGAGATATACAGTAGGAGATGGAATTTGAGGCTAAATAACCTGAGAGAAACAGACGGAGAAAATATAAGAATCAAAGTGCTTGAAATCCTTAAAGCTCTGACTCCGGACGAAGTAGATGATATCCGTTTTTGTGTCGACACAATCCATAGGATTGGACGTCTTGGTTCTGGAAGTAATCGCCCTAGGCCTGTCATCATCCAGTTTGCGCTTAGGTCCTACAGAGAGAAAGTCTGGAAAGCTGCACGGGATCATCCTGCACTCAAGGAAAGAGGGGTTCGTCTGGCAGAGGACCTGACATTTGAAGAAAGACAACGGAGGAAACTGCTATGGCCAAGGGTAAAGGTGGCGAGAGAAGAGGGGAAGAGGGCCTACTTTCGTGGAGCAGATGCCTTTATTGATGGAGAAAAACTGTCTGTTGATGACTATCAAGATGAGTATTAACTGATAAGAAGGCATGGACTATGTGGTGAAGACAATCTGAGCGGAAACCATTCAGTCTGCAGAACATTTTGCGTTCGTCCAGGTGATGCGACTCCAGAGTTTGGAGTGGATCAATACCGACTGGTTTGTGAATTTCGTTGCTTCAGGGTTCTATTATAACATTGTTCTGACATCCAATTAAGATTATTTTATGTCTGATTTTGTTTTTAGTTGCTTAAAGATTGTTTCTCTTAATGTAAGGGGTTTACGAGACAGCATTAAAAGGAAGTCTATGTTTATTTTTGTTAGGCGTACAAATGCAAATATAATTTTCTTACAAGAGACTCATTCATGCGAATCTGATGTTAAATGGTGGCGTTCTCAGTGGGGCGATCAAATTTTTTTTTCTCATGGTTCTCATCATTCGGCAGGTGCCGCTACTCTTCTAAATAAATTTAAAGGCGACGTACTGGAATTGGTTAGCTCAAAAGAAGGTAGATGGTTACTTACAGTTGTTAAACTAGATAACTCTATATTTGTTTTAGGGAATTTCTATGGTCATAACTCTTCAGTTCAAGCAAAAAATATGTCTACGGAGGTCATTCATGCTACATCAACACTGATGGGGAAATATCAAGGTGCCTTTTTGATAATGGGTGGTGATTTTAATGATGCCCCAGATGATTCTTTAGATCGTTTCCCACCTCATATGCATTCTACTTCAAAATTTAAATTTACCACTGCATTATGTACCCATCTTTCTTTAGTGGATATTTGGAGATTCTTGAATTTCAATGAAAAGTGTTACTCTTGGAGTAATTCCTCTAGGTCTTTACAGTCAAGGATTGACCTATGGTTAATCAACCCAGGATCTGTTCAATATGTTATTGAAGTTACATACTGCCATACACCTCTTTCGGATCATAAAATGATTGTTTTAACACTTTCTGGATCCGATATTAAAAATAATAGTATGCGAGGCTATTGGAAGATAAATAACAATGTGCTTAGTAATGAAGGGTTTGTAACACAGGTTCGAGAAGTAGCACATAGTATTTTTGGAAATAAACAAATGTCACATGTTAAGAAATGGGAATTATTTAAGTTTAAAGTTAGGCAGTCGGCAGTTTATTTTAGTAAGCAAGTCAAAAAGAATAATTTGAATAAGGAAAGTGCACTTATGACAGAATTAGGTTTGCTTTTGAAAAAAACGAATCTTACAGAAGATGAAAAAGTAAGATTGGAGACTATAAAAACTCAAATTGATCAGATATATATTAATACAGCAAAAGGGGCATTCATTCGTTCTAGAGCCAAGTGGTTAGAAAAGGGAGAAAAGAATACAAGCTATTTTTTTTCACTAGAAAAACGAAATTATAAAAGACAAACGATCTCCTCTCTTAAAATTAATGATGTTCTCACTTCAAACCCAAAACTGATTACAAATTGTTGAATCGTTTTACTCTAAGCTATAGCCTATGAATCTGTATTTGAAATTGATAAATGTTCAGATTTCTTTGAGTCTGTTAAGCAATTTGTCTCTCCTATCTCTACTCCATTTCGAGACCTTTGTGATGAAGAATTAAGGAAACAAGAGATGGTTACAGCTATTCGCGCAATGAAAAAAAAAAAGTCGCCAGGCACAGATGGTCTTTCAGTTGAATTTTATCTCTGCTTCTGGGATATTATCGAAAATCCGTTATTCGAAATGTATAAGGAATGTATTGAGTCGAACGAATTATCGACTTCGATGAAACAGGGATTAATAACTCTCCTTCCGAAACCCGATAAAGATCGTTTGATATTGGATAACTGGCGTCCTATAACATTATTAAACGTAGATTATAAACTATTATCTCTTGTGTATGCAGTTCGCTTGAAAAAGGGTCTAGATGAAATTATAAGTGAGTGTCAAACTGGATTTATGGCTGGCCGGCACATAAGTTGGAACATTAGACTAATTTTGGACTTGTTAGACTATTCAAATTTAATAGATTCAGAGGCTTTAATGGTTTTCTTAGACTTCCACAAAGCGTTTGATACGATTGAGCATCAGTTTATGTTTAGGGCTTTTGAGTTTTTTGGTTTTGGGGATAGATTTGTTTCTATAATTGAAATGTTTCATAAAGGTATTAATAGCTCTATTAATTTATACCCAAACACTTCTAAACGTTTCCCCATCTGTAGAGGAGTGCGCCAAGGCTGTCCTATAGCCCCTTTCTTATTCCTTATTGTAGTTGAGTTTCTCTCCATAAAAGTTTTGAATTCTCCAGATTTTCAAGGACTTACCATCTTTAACAAACAGCTTAGATTAACTCAGCTTGCAGATGATACTGTTCTTTTTTTGAAAGATAAAGAACAGTTGCCCGCAGTTCTGCAGTTGGTAAGTGCATTTTCTGATGCCTCGGGTTTACTGCTAAATATAAATAAATGTGAAATAATGTGCCTTTATGAATCAAAAGAAAACTTTTTTTGTAATATCCCAGTAAAGAATATGATCAGGTATTTAGGAATAAGTGTAACAAAAGATAAAGCGGAGAGACAAGAACTAAATTTTTCCCCCAAACTTAAAAAAACTCAAAACATCTTTAATAACTGGCTTCAAAGAGATTTGACTATTATAGGCAGAGTCTTATTAACCAAAGCAGAAGGGGTATCTAGATTTGTTTATCCAGCTTTATCTCTTTCTGTTCAAGATTCGATTTGTAAACAAATTAATGATTTATTCACAAAATTTGTTTGGAGGAATAAACATCATCATTTAAGAAAGGAGGTTCTTCAGGGTCCAAGAAATGAAGGTGGTTTTGAGCTTTTGGATTTTTTCGATTTAAATTATACATTTAAAGTAAAATGGCTCAGAAACTGTCTTCTTAAATCAGACTCAATTTGGTTTTTTATTCCATATAATATTTTTAAAAAGATTGGAGGTTTAAACTTTTTGTTATTATGTGATTATTCTGTTAGCAAACTGCCTGTGACATTATCCAACTTCTACCAACAAGCTCTTAAGGCCTGGAAGTTATGTTATGTACATAACTTTTCCCCACATAAAGCAATATTGTGGAATAACGCTTATATTACAGTAAATCGGAAATCTCTTTATTTACAGAGCTGGAAAGCTAAAGGAATTTACTTTTTATCTGATCTTTTAGATCAGTCAGCTCAGTTTCTTTCCTATGAAAATTTTATGAATAAATGGGCATTCCCTATTAAATATAGAGAATATCATTCTGTGATAAAAGCCATTCCCGCAGGTCTATTGTTGTTAATGAAAAGTCATATGCTGTCCCTTAGTATTTGTAGAATTGAACCTATACTTTATTTAAATGGGGTGGACATTCACAGTAAAAAGTGTACCAATAAATTTATTAAGAATATATTTTATAAAAATAGATCCTTTCAGCCTAGAGGAAAATTTTTCTGGAATGTTTGCTTCCCAGAGATTATCTGGAAAAAGGCTTGGTTGCTTCCTTTTCGGTTTTGTATATTTAACAAACATCGAGAAATACATTTGAAAATTATTCATAATATTTACGTTAGTAACTATGCTTTATCAAAATTTATGGATATTGATGAAAATTGCTCCTTTTGTTCTGATCAGCCAGAAAAAATTCTTCACCTTTTCTTTGAATGTTATCATTCTAAAAAATTTTGGGAGGATCTATCTTTGCATTTTCAACAAAAATCTGGTTACAATTCTAAACTAACATCCAAAGATATTATCATATATTTTGATTCAAAAATTGTTTCGGTTAATTTTATGATGAATCTTATGATTTTATTAGGTAAATTTCATATTCACAAGAGTAGAATAAATAATTCTAAACCTTGTTTGAAGGCTGATTTTCAGTTGTATATTGAGTCTCTCAAAGGTATTGATAACAAAAAATGTAGTGATACAATTATATTTGCTGAAGAATTGAAGCTAATTGAAAAGTAAATTAATATGCTGTTTTCTTAAATTTTATAATTACTGGTCTCTAATTTTTTATTTATTATAAATAGATTGCCCCTATTGTTATCTAATTTTGTAATTTTGTTTAAGTTCTTTCTGTTTTTAATTTTACTTACTTTTGTATTCTTAATGCAATAGTGTGGATTGTATCTTTTGGATGTCATGTTATTGTTGTATGTTCTGTTTTTGTTAATAAAAAAAAAAAAAAAAAAAAATAGACTAGGTGTCGAGGTCAATAAGTATATTACAATTTCAATTTCAATTTTTTTTTTTTAATTAAAATGTGTTCTATTTTACTATATAGCTAATCCCAGATAATTTTACCTTTTCATGACAAGGCCAGGTTAGTTTAGGTTGTATAAACTCCCCAAAACTATATAATATATAAATGACATCATTCATAATATTAACATGAAAATATTTTAAAACATTTTAAAAATAACACGTTTTCCGGGTGAAAGGAAAAACATGAAGATTTTACTTTTACTATAATTTACTATAATTACATTTTATCAAACATTTCTTGAAAAAGTTTTCCATAACCATATGAAACCAATATGAATGCAAAGATTGTATTTCTAAAAACCTGGCACATGATGCAATAACTTTCCAATAACTATCAAACTTTCAGCTCCTGTGTGTCATCAATAAACCACAAGACACGGACAAACCATACTAAATTGGTTTATCTATGCGTGAGTGTTTCTTGAGGCTTCTAGAGATGCCGAAAATAAGAAACGCATTACTTCCTCAGTGTTTTTCTATGCTGTTTCGGCTCATTGTCGTTCACCACAGTGCTCCCATCTCATGAAAGAAGCTGGGATTAGCATGTCTTCCCTGTCCTTTTAAACAAAATTTTCATAAAGAAAATGAAGGGAGTAATGACGGGCAAGACCAATCAGCAGCGATCACTTCCTGAGCCTGGCATAATGAGTGAGGGGCAGTGGGTTGCCCTCCGGTTCAGATGCTCTGCCACTCTCATCTGTAGAACAGGACGCTGTGGGCTGACGGAAGCTAATCGCCAGTACATTAGCATATACTAATTACACTGCTTCTGTAATGGCTGCAGAGATGGGCTGAACCACTGGAGCAAGCCACGCTGAAGCTAATTTGAGCGTACTGTGTCCTGTGAGGCTCGTCCGAAAACGAGCTGGACATTTCGTTCCTTCACAGAAAATAACTTGCTTATTGCAAAATAAGCCAAAATATCAAAGTCTTGTCGGTAAACTCTTTGGGTCAATAAGAAACCACCATTAATAATACCCTAGTGCCTTAACAGCAGTGCATTAAAATCACTTCGAGCACCTTAGCAATCACTTAAACAAGCAGCAACCATCCAGAACCCCTCAGAAACTGCATGGCATACCTTAGCAGCCACGTAGAAACAATGACATATTGTACATCAAGGCAGTGATTTTTAATCTGGACAAGCACCACTCAAATTCTCTTTAGGATATATTGATGGTTTAGTTGGTCTTTTTAAAAACGATAAGCTTTCCTGAAAATCCTTGGAAAAGCAAACATTTCTAATTCTCTGAAAGCATTCATGGGTGTATTTTTTTTTTTTTTCCAGTTGTTTCTCTTGAGATACATTTTCTGAAAGGATTAGAACTGTACTGGGTGATGATGTAGATAATTCAGCCTTCATATCCGTCTCCACTCTTACAGACAGACACTAACACATGTTACACAACTTTTAAATTACACGAGATGAAAGACTTGCTTTGGTGATGTGGGAAATCAACTTTTAGTGAGGAATAGAAAAAGTTTTTTTTAGCCCTGATCTATTATAGAGATCCATACTGCTCGTGACATCATAAAAGTGAAGCCTCCGCACCGCCATATTGGTATTCCCTAGTATTCCCATCCATTCTATTGAATTCATAGGAATTTTAACTGGAAAACATCCCCTAACAAGTCAGCGTTTTCATATCTGAAGTGTCCCTGTACATTCTTACAACCAGGGGCGATTCTAGGGTCAGAGCTTTAGGGGTGCTGAGCACCCAATGAGCCCCAATGCCTCCACCCACCCTCTTTTCACACGAAAACAAAAAATATGTCTATTGAAAAATAACTTTATAATTTTAACATTGATTCAACTAACTCCAAAAATTTTTCTTTTTTTGAGACCTTTTCAAAACAACAGCTTAATTGTGAGAGTTCACACAGACAGCCCCCTGTAACAAACACAAAACCTTCTTCACTCAGCTGGTTTTCCTGACCGTTAACTCCATGTGCCTCCTTTTGTATCAACAGTCATCAGATTGGTTACATTAGATTCAACTTTATTGTCATTGAACAAAGTAACAGGTACGACAACAAAATGTAATTCATCTTCTGTAAATTATTTACAAATGGCCATCTCTAACATATCTGGATGCACGCCTGTCTGAACTTTCATAAACCAATATGTCATCAATAAATAATAATAAAAAACAAGCTTCATATCAAGAGTCATTTTAAATGTCTTTATTATTATTATTATTATTGGGCTTAGAAACTTTTTTAAATGACAAATTCCTTTCACAAGAGAAGCTTGTGAGTTTGAAATAAATAAATAAAAAATAAAAGCAGGGGACCATTGACTTGATAAGTAATTTGATACAACAGCAGCGGGTTTGCATTATCTGTTACTTTAACTTAACTCTTTTCAGCAGAAAAAAAAAACAAGACAGAGGTCATTATGGACTGTCCCTACTCTCTCACCTGAATCTGTCTTTTTTCTTTTAAAGAATTGTCGTATGTCCATTGCTCACTGCCAGGCCACAGACACAGACACACACACACACAGAGAGAGAGAGAGAGAGAGAGAGAGAGAGAGAGAGTAATGCTAGGAGTTCAGGAGTTAAGCCTGGTTCAGGTTAAATCCTGTGAGTGATGAATGAATAAATACAGCAAAAGAAAAACATGAAACTTTATTTTATTGTCTAGTTTGATAGTCAGCCACAACTGAAAAATAACAGATATAAATCTAGGAATTAATAACAATTCTTTTAAAAAGCCACAGTGAGTGTTTTCAGTGATACGTCGTTTGTTTTCACTCAAAACGCCAGGGCTTCATGTTTCCATGACGACTGACGAGAAAAGACGCACGTGACGTCATGTTTACATGACTCCCGAGTATTAAATTAACGATAAACTTTAACAACAGATACACACGTACGCACTACACAGGTACGCAGTTTATTTGTCGCGCTTCTGTTTTTGTTTCACGCTCTAGCAGTTAATAAACAGAACTGCATGCGTCTTGCGGAAGAACATTGTAACCGGCGTTACTTCTCTCCGTTTATGACTATGGACGAGTCACCCAGGTCCTGTGCTACTTCACAGCGGCGGGGACCCGCCGGACTAAAATAGTCCGAAAATAAACACTTATTATAGATGTACCATAGATTATAGATGTATAGAACCACCATGGTGATTCAGGATACTGACTCCATTATTCACCGATATGGTTTCGGAACTTAGTTGCATCACAACCGATCACAACACTACATCACGGGTTCTCACTCTGTGTGTGTTTCGCGCTGGATGACGGTAGTGCTGAGCGGTGCAGGTACAGAGGAGAAGTAGAAGAAAAGAGGATGACACCATTTGCTATGCGGGGATGTTTTCATTTTCCTCATTAACACCCACAAACTACGGAGTATGTTTTGGGCATTATTTGACCGTGTAAAAGACGAACAAAACTTTTAGAATAACAACATTTCTCACTCCAAGTTTTAGGGGTGCTGAGCTCCCCCTAGGTGCTTCAGCACCCCTAAAAAGGGGCTAGCCTCGCCCATGCTTACAACACAAATGTTCTAAGCATGTAAGCGGTTATTTGTTTCGTGTCTGGAATTTCCTCTCTGTATTTAAAAAAGTTATGTTATATATATTACCGTAGCGGATATCAGATGAAAATGATGATAAACATCGGACTAGCCTGCATTTGTGAGATGGGTAGCCTTGCGTGGGAGTTCAGAGCCAGGTCTGTCACGATCAGCAAATACAATTGTTGCACATCAACTCGTACTGCACTACACACACAGACCTTCTTGAGCCAGGGAAACAATGTATAACCCCGAGGGCAAAAGAAGCAATTGAGAATCTCAAATCCAAATCATTTTCCTCTTCTCTAGTCTCCCACAGTAACCAGAGGCCAGTCCCTGGTGTCTGATAGGCTGACAGGTTTTAAAGGATGGACTTGAGGTCAGACCGGGACACAATTACTCCGTACATCTGACCTACTGTGCTTCTGCTCTTTATTACCTTTTCATTCACATCCCTCATCCAACTTTCGTCTCTCTTCGGCTTTCTATCAAAGGTTTAGTGTACCACAGAGAGCCGCAGCATCACAAATCTGAGGCTGTTTACTCTGTTGCTATGGAGATGGCTCTCTTTCGGTCCATCTCTGTGTGCTTGACCCGTCCTTGTGCTCTATCTGAGAGAGAATATGTAGATGACAAAATCTTCTCCTCTCTCCCTCCATTTCTTTCTCTTCTTCACGCTCAGATTATTCCTCAAGGTCTATGCTGATTGAAACCTCTCTACAGGAAGATGTGATTAAGGTGAAGGCTGAATGGATAAACACGGTGTAGTGTAAAAATCTAGCAGTATATTTCAGAAATGTAAAGCCTTTCAGAAATGCAAAGCTGAATATAAAACCTTGGCTAAATCAGTGCTCGTAAAGCCACCTGGGACACTCACTCACTCACTCAAGTGCTCCTCTAAAAGTTTGTAATACTCTGACAAAATCAAACAAATAAAGCTAATAATTACTAAAGCCTATGGAAGCCCATGAGAAGCCTTGCATTACTACAGTTTTTCTGTTGTTGCATCATGATCATGATTTCGACTTTTTTTTTTTTTTTTTTTTTTTTTTTTTGACCCTAAATATTTTCTTCTCAAGATCTCAAAATAACAAAAGTTGTATTAAGGTCTTGATTTTTAATCTTGACAAACCTTTTTTTTTTTTTTTTTTTTCTCATGATCTCAACCTTTTTTCTTTTTCTTTTTTTCAGCATACGCTGTTTTCTTGTGGTTTCAACATTTGTATTTTTTCAAAAGAACTTGACTTAAGAGTTATTTTTTTTATTTTAGCTTAATTTTCTTCTGATCTCAATGTTTTCTTTACAATTTTCTTTTGACCTCAACATTTGTTTTAAAAGGTTTTAAAATATTTAAGATCTTAATGTAATTTCATTTGTGATCTCAACATTATTTTTCAACATTTATTGTTTGTCTTATTATAAATTGTCTTCTTGTGATCTCAAGTCTTGATCTCAACATCACAAAAGTTTTGTCATCTCAACGAGTTTATAAATCCTGATGAGCGTTTTTTTCTTCTTGTGAAATCAAGTTGTTTTCTCTTTATCAATTTTTTTTTTATCGAGACATAACTTTTCTTATGATCCCAACCAAAGTTTTCTTAGTCTTAACTTAATTTTCTTGATCTCAAATTATTTTTTTCCCTTTTACTTTCCTAGATTTTTACAATTTATTTTCATCATGTCAATATAAGGTGTTGTCTTGAGACTCAACTTCATTTTCTTATGTTGCCATTTTTTTTTTGCTAGATTTCTACAAATTGAATGTTGTGATCTTGAGACAGATCTAGACATGTAAATTGTATTTCTCATTACCTTGACAGAAACTGGTTTTCTTGACATCTGGATTTAATTAAGACAGCCAGTCATGAGAACAGATTCTTCCCTCAGGCAATCCATCTCATAAACTGTTCACTTGGTAATTAACGTGTAATGCACAACACTATGTAATACTGTACATGTGTTTTTTTTGTTTTAATTCTGATGGTTATGACTTACATCTTATCTGTCTTGTCACTGTAATCTGTTTGTGCTGTGGAAGCTTCTGTCACCAAAACAAATTCCTTGAATGGGTTAACATACCTGGCAATAAAGCTCATTTTTGAATCTGATTCTGAATTTATTTATTTTTCCATGATCTCGACACAAGAAGTCAGCTTCGAAACTCTCAAAGTAAATTGCTGGGTCCCAGGAGGACACACAGATATTCTGATACAGACAGAAGTGTTTCTTCTCTCTTACTCCCAGGTCTTCATGGTAAATGTAAACTGAGAAACAGAGAATGGTCTGTTTTGTATATTCATGACTAATGTTAATCTCTTCAAATGCTTTAATATAGATTAAATGTGTCCTCTCACTGCGAGCTGATAGCCCTCTGATACCTGCAAGCAAACTGCGATTTTGTGAGCCTCATTATTCAAATTGTGCATGTAATTATTCATCGTTAACGTGTCAATGTGCTGTAAGTGCTGCAGACTTTCCCCTTAACCCTATCTTTTTCTTACGGTTTTTCAGAGAAGAGTTTGAATGTTGTAAAGCATCCCTGTGTGGATAAGACCATGAGAACATCTGCACCAAGAGACCTCAAAATCTAATCTCAACTCACACACACAACACATGTTATTAAGGATAAGACAAGGTCAACTTGCTATCTTAATAGATACCAGCAATAGCAATTATGTGGGTTACAGAGCAGACAATGGTGTCTCTGAGCGGACCTGGCTAAGTCCCAAGTGTGTGTGTGTGTGTGTGTGTGTGTGTGTGTGTGTGTGTGTATAAATTGCGGAGCAGTCTTTTATTCTTGTATGTGTATGTGCTGGATTTACAGTCGATAATCCACCTTCATCTTATTCTGAAGGGGTATAGGTTTCGTCTTTTAAGTGAATTCATAAATTTAATCAACCAATGGGAGGTGTATTTTACCTTTTGAATTATTTATTCTTGCATAAAAACATAGCACTGTAAACTGTACAGTTGCTTGTTACTAAAACTTTGTAAAACTTTTTCCCCTCAACTCAAAAGCATGTTATACACTTAATTTTTACATGCTTAAATATATAATTTAAGCATATAATTTAATGTGCACATTAAAAAAAAAATTACAAATTAAAATTCCTAAATGTAAATGCATTTACATTTTATTAAATTACATTCTGTTTTAGGTTACTGTTGATCAAACTGAACAGATTATACATAATTATATACATTATATAGTTTTAGTATTTGAAAAATACTTACTGAAAATAAATAAATACATTCAAAACTGTATCTTCTCCAGCTGTTTCTCAAAAAGTTGATTTCCATTAAATAAAAATGCTGACACTAAATTTCTGCAATTAGCCACTAACGACGGACAATATTCTCTTTTATCAGTGTTTACTGTAATCTCATCTGTAATAATAGCTGTAATGTAACATCATTCTATCTGATATCATCTCAAATCGACATATCTTCATGTTCTGTGATTTTAAGCTTTGCGATATCCGCAGTATAATTTGATCACTACTATAGAGTGCTATAAGAGCATATGAATCTGCTGATGACCTTCATTAGCATTTTTATAGTAATGACACAAATATTATGTTTTAAAGAGGTTAGTAAGGACTGCCAAACTGGATCCGCCACTCAACCCCCCAGCCTGCCAGACTTACTCTCATCCACACACAGTTATGATTTTATGATTTAGATAATTTATGATGATAACTACTGATAGGTCAAACCCTTTCTCTCTCTCTCTCTCTCTCTCTCTCTCTCTCTCTCTCTCTCTCTCTCTCTCTCACACTCACACTCACACTCACACACACACACACACACACACACACACACATTCAGACTTTAGTAAAATGTCTAACTGCATAGGCTCCACTCTTGCCTGTGTAATTGGAATCAATAATTCATTTTCCTTCTCTGTTAGTCTCTCATTCAAACGTTCTTCATGCGTTTTAGAGAATGTAGAATCTGTTCTGCAGCGAGGTAATTGAAGAGATTTTTATTTTTTATTTTCCACTCATCTTCACCTGTGGTAGGAATGTGGCAGCTCTACTCCTGTAATTATACTGGAGTTTAGTCAGAAGCTGTTCCATGGGTCTTTTTCAATTCCAGCATTTTGTTAATCCCTATTTGACACATAACACTGAGGGATGAAAGGTGCGGGGAGCCCTAATCTTATTCATGGTGCATTAGTGAAAACGCCCTTAAATGAACTTATCTGGTGTTGTGCAAAATAAAACAATATTTAAAGGATTACAGATGCGTTCAATGTTGCCTTGAAAAGGATTTCTGTGTCTTATAATTTTTGTTGTGACACAAATTTGCATTAAATCTATTTAGATCATAAATCTTTTTTTTTTTTCAGTAAAACTCTTTTTGTTCCATTTTATCAAGCTTGTAAACTATAGAAATAAAATAGAAGCCTGTTTATGCCACAGAATTCAAACAAATAAGGTACAAGCTTTCATAGTAAAATTCCTCCCATCAGGGCCGTAGCTGGGGTTTGCGGGGCCCCGCTGAAGGTTGTACCAGTGGGCCCTGTTTTAAATTGTTTAATTTGTATGTTCGTTCATTTTTATTTATTTGTGCTATTTACACAATGTTTTTTTCAAGTTTGTAGGTGTCCAGGTACAGAAACCGAATAATTAAATGTAAAATAGCACTGGATAGTCTTCAGTGTAAAAATGAAATATACAATCAAACCAAAATTTATTCAGACACCTTCAACATTTCTCACATAATTACAGTTTATTTGCTATTACTTCCAAAATGGTTATAAAACATGACAAGAACTTATAGTTAAACTGTCAGTACAAATTCGTCTTGATAATGTCTTAACTTTGATAGAAATGTATTTAATGGATTACAATCAACCAAAACTACAGATAACTGTTATTATGGCAATATTTATACAACTATCAATACTTTGTTGACCAATTACCAAGCAATGCTTCATTTTGTTCAGACTGTGGTGCTGTATATTTTTGGTCCCAATTTTATATATACGTAGATAGAGAGATGAAAATGTATATCTATCTATTTCACTAGTAGTTCACTGTATGAAGATTCTTTGGTTATAATATGTCACAGTTCGCTTAAATTTGCTATACTCACTTACATAAATGTATTAGTGTCCTGTACTGGTAAAATATACATATCAAAAATTATATCTGGAGTCTGAATAATTTTTGGTTTGACTGTGCATAAATTCTTGTTAAAACTACAAAGTACTTCAATCAAGAGCAGTGAGTGATTTTTTTCTTTCATTTTCTTGGATTATCATTACAGCAGCCAGTAGCTAAATTAGGCGTGGTCACTTTAAGAGACGATGAACGCATCCAATATATAGTTTTTTTCCTCAAGAGTTTACTTTCACTTAAGAAATAACTGATAAATAACTGAAAAAACTTTTCAAGCATACTTTCCAAGGCGGGTATTTTGACATATTTTGTATGTATTTGTCGGCACAAGAGCAAAAAGAAGCAAACTCAAGTGTTCAAGTGTTTTGAGACGCCTTTCTCTGCGTGAGCCCTGAACCCCAGGATTGGGCTCTTTCACATCTTTTTGTTTGTTTAAACTGAGATTTGTATTTGTTCGCTCAGGTACAAGAGGGACTTCGAGGAGAACTTCACAGAAGAGAGCTCGGTTCAGTGTTGCTGTCCATGATACGCAGCTCTCTCTCATGCGCACCGAACACAGCGCGAGTAACCAGCTACTCTGTTCAGCTTTTCCGCGTCTTGTGTTTGGATGCTTTAATGTTTAAATCAACAAGTGGTAATTTAAAAACAGATGAAAATGATAAGCTTTCGTGACGATGCGCAGCAGTGGCCCGTCAACTATCCTGAGCATCTTTTTAGGCTGGCTGAGTCGGTTAAGATCGCCGGAGGCCCCCCCTCAGCCGTGGGCCACTATAATCGTCACCACCTTTCACCCCACTAGCGACGGCCCTGCCTCCCATTCAGGGTAAGAGAAAAGTTACACTGAAAGAAAACTTAAAAATTGAACACAACCTGATAAGACTCAGAAATAGGCTACTGTTATTTATTTTTGTTATTAATACGGTTTTTATCTCTGTTCAATTTGTTGAGGTCACACATAGCTTCAATCAGAAGTTCTGGAAGCTTATAATTCATGCATGGGTCTGAAGAGAATCATGTAAAATCTTACAGGAGAGAAGCCAGTCAGTTGAGTTTGAGGCAAAACCTTTTAAACTGCTTGTATATTAAAGTCTTTCACTGCATATGATAATACATACTTAGGAAGTAGAACCGAAATGACATTCATTACACAATGATTAGGTAAAAAATTTCATAATGTACCAGCAGACTGTTTCTGTCACTGAGGATTTCTTAAAAATACCGTGTAAAACCACATACCTCCTCACAGGCTTCCAATGGCTCACAACTTAATACAGGAGCCGGTGGGTGTTAATGTGTGGCAAAGCGCATTCATGCTAATCAATCAGGGCATGGATCTCGCACATATTGTATGTCTACCAAGAACATTTTTCATATGATGCTTGAAGCAGTTCGATAAGTGTCTGTGGAAGTAGCAATATGTATTTAGACTAGACCTGAAGGACAAATAAATTGAAGCCTGAGAGCCCTGGCAGGACAGACAGAAATATAGAGGGAAAGATTAAAAGGAAGACAATGGTTTGCAAAAAATAAAAAAAATTAAATCACACTTAAATATATCATTGACCTCATTTACCTTTAAACGTAGATATGGTATAAAGTCCAACAAAGATGTGCCTGTGACCGGTTCTCCTGAGAGAGGTGAAGGATATTGCTTCCCAAGAGGAAGGCAAAATTAAAGCCACATTAAGATGGTAATAAATCTGATGGTTAAAGACAGAGCTGGAGTCAGACACAGTGGGCGGAAGAGATTTTCAGGCATGACGACAGTCACTGCCAATCACACAGTGCAGAGGTGTGACAAAGCAAACCAGGCGGCAAGGTGGCTCTCAAAAAATACATGGTTAAACAAGACAAACCCTTAAAATGAATAACAGTTTTGCAATCGTTTATCCATCACTTATGTACTATTTACTTTGTTTGCCATGGGACACGAGCAGTTTTCTCCAGCATTCTGTGACTGACAACGGAACCATGAAAATAGAACCACCAAGAAATGCAACATGATTACAAAAGGAATCAATAGTATTTGTGCGCAGTAATCTGAATCTTCAGACTGTGAGGAACGAAAGACTGTGAGGAACAGTCCCAAACTCAAGCCTTTATTCATTCATCTTGTATAGTAGAGATATAATTGTTGCAGAATTCCAAATAAATAATTAGGATCCACAAATATATGTGCAGAGATTAACAAAAATAGTTTCACAAACATGAATAAAATGTACAAATAAAAAAACAATCACAAATAACTTCTTAATATCACAAACACAACTTTGCCTGGCATTCATTTGTAAATTGTGTCTTGAGCATCTGTAGACGCATTTGTGGATTGCTCCCTGTACATTTGTGAATGTCTTCCAGTGTATTTGTGGATCGCGGCTTGTATTTGTGCTCCACCCACCGTCTACTCAAGCCAATCAGATAACAGCCACATTTCGCTGACCAATCGTAGCACGTTCTCGCTATAGAACGTATAGAAACCTTAGGAAAGGTTTTACGGCCTACTTATGGTTAGGTTTAGAAGTAGGAGTGGCATTTTTAATGCAATATTGTTAATAAAATTCTAATTTCCTTGCATATAGAGCAATTATGTTTTATATCTTTTTATATTCGCTAAAATGCGTAGGTTTATGTTTGGGGGGTAGATCAAGGGGTCTAAAAATCGAAATCGCTTATCGATTAAATTACAAAAATACATTAATACAAACATCTTGATATATAAAATTCATAAATATTTAGTTTTTTAGCTGCAAGTACCTAGCAATTTTACATTTCAAACGTTGTGTCAAAATTGTACGTTTCCGTGTCAAGAGTGCATTTTTGTTTTTGTGCTTGTAATACAATTATATACTAATGATAACATGATTACATACTAATACCTTCGTATAAACAATGAGAGCAGAGTTGATCATTCATAAACCCACCAGCTGACAAGCAGATGGAGACCATGATACTGAAGGGGAGACTGTCCTCTGAGTACAACAATAACTATGTGAGACACATGGACATGCATACAAACGCCTGATCTTACACACATTCTGTTGCTCTTTATCTCCAAACAAAACGGAGGCTGTGTGTAATTAGAGGGTCTTTGCTGTCAGATCGTCCTGTGGCAAAACAGACAGCTGCATTAGATGGGCTATGAGCCTCTACTCCACACTCTCACACTCCTTCACATGAGAGACTAATTAAGAGCTGCATAAAATAAGCAGAGAGAGGGAGGCACCGGGATAGAAAACAGTCGGAAGATGCAAGGACAGATTTGTTTGAGAGGATGCACGATTACACAAGCCTAGCATCAACTGCAGCCCTCTACCCTGAGGTAGAGAGACAGAAAGACCAGGAAACAGAAATACAGTCATGTCCAATCTCGTCCCCTGTTCCCAATACAGTGCATTTTAAAAGTTTCATTTCCTGCATAGTTCTCACTTTTATACACATAATCTACTCTGAATTATAGCCTAAAACTCACTGATTTTTTAAAAAAAAAAAAAAATAGAAAGGCATATTCCATAAGAATATATTTCTCAATCAATAGTTTATTATTTGAAAAACAATTTCCAAAGTAATGTACACGCATGTAATTTTGGGTAACTTTCCTGCTTTTATTGGATGATCATAATAATAATAATAATAACAATAATAATTCCTTACATTTTATATAGCGCTTTTCTAGGCACTCAAAGCGCTTTGCATAGACAGGGGGTATCTTCTCATCCACCACCAGTGTGCAGCATCCACCTGGATGAAGCGACGGCGGCCATATTGCGCCAGAACGCCCAACACACACCAGCTTACTGGTGGAGAGGAGACAGAGTGATGAAGCCAATCAGCAGATATGGGGATTGTTAGGAGGCCATGATGCTCAGAGGCCAATGGGCGAATTTAGCCATATTGGTTAATCATAATAATTTATCATAATGATAATTGAATTTTTTCAGCTTTTAATGTCACAGTGAACAAAGTGCATGGCATAGAGCGTTCATTCTGTGTTAATAAGTGACTGTTTCGACCTCAGTTAGAGCTGCTTGGTCTACACCAACCCCACATCTGACCCTAAGGAGAAAAAATCATGCCCAATTCACTTGACTTGATCTCAACAGATTACATTATCCAAGCCTATGAGGCCACACACACAGAGTTCCCAAAATCCACAATGAGTCATAGATTGTCTGAATGTGCGTGATGCCCAGAGGGTTTTAACCAAAAGTCACCTTTTTTGTCTCACATGGTTTAACGGGGCATGCGAGGACATGCATTGCTGCTTTAACAGAAATCACAAACACCCCAGCGCCAAAAGTTATTACTCTCAAAGTCTGCTCAGCGCTGAGCAAGCTACATTTAACCTATATTTCATCAGACCACACATATACACACAGTGTGAGACCAACGCAAAATTGTGCACACTGCTGTTTAAGTTGGTTTACCCTGAATGCACTCGAGAGGCAGGACAGAGGAAGCACATTAAAAACTGCAGAGTGACAGCAGCCGAGAATTCCCTCAGTGTGATGCAAAGTCTCTTTTGCTCTTTTTCCATTTAAAGTCCAGAAGACTGTGGGTAATTCATTAGTAGAGTTATTATCACAGTGCTGAGAACCATTTTACTGCCAAGCCTTGATATTGGCATCCAGTGGTGATCCATATTGATGGCTTCATCCGTGCAATACTTGAGACATGATGGAGTATGCAGAACTTGCAATTATGTTTATATTTACCCTTCATTCTTTGGCAACAAAGAGGTTAAATGCCTTCTGTTCCTGTGGATTTATGTGAATCACGTCATCTGGGCAAATTAATTGACTAAATGTAACTGTGGCTCTTTAATGCCAAGATGAGAATTGAAATGTTAAATGAGAGAATAATTTTTTTGTTTTCTTGTTCCTCTGCAATGCAATAAAAACCACCATGTTTCAACAGCGATTAAAAACAGCAGGGATTCTATCAGTCTCCACAGCATCTAAACATAATTAATTGCTCACACATGCAGGCGTCACACATCTACTGAATGTGGCACCAGTGGCAGGCCTGGCTCATTAGGGCCCTTGGTGGAATAAGACATGATCCACAAAATATCTAATGGTACAACCTTTGTTTAGTGTAAAAGGGGACCATAATTCAAATCTGATTCAAAATCAGTTTGACCTAATGAGTCCTAATTCAAACTGACCTGAGTAAATGAATATATTTACCTATTTTATCAGAATGACAATTGTTAAGAGGAAAAGTCAACTGTAAAAAGTCACATTACAGCGCATATATATATATATATATATATATATATATATATATATATATATATATATATATATATATATATATATATATATATATATATATATATATATATATATATATATGTATGTATGTATATGTGTATTTATATGTATTTATATATATATATGTATTTATATAAATAAATAAATATATATATATTTATATATATATATATATATATATATATATGTATTATATATATATATATATATATATATTTATATAAATAAATAAATATATATGTATTATATATATATATATATATATATATATATATATATATATATATATATTTATATAAATAAATAAATATATATATATATTTATTTATATATATATATTTATTTTTATTTTATTTATTTTTAATGGCCGAAACAATTTTGTGATTTTTTTTTTTTTTTTTTTTTTAGACATAAATATACATTAGATTACTGGATATCTCTCTGTGCAGATACGAGAGAACACATTCAAGTGTGCATCTCAGCATGCAGATTTTTATGCTTGTTTATTAATATTTATTAATTCATCACACAGGGTGTAAGATGAGGACTCTCAATCTCTCTGACTTTTAATTTTGCATCGAGCACACCTTTTATTCCTTTCACGCACCCGTTAAGAGCCAGTTTATAACTTAACACGGAGCATTATAATCCCATCAATTATTCAACACCTGCAATTACATATTTATGAATTCAGATAATTGCATTTTTAATGTAGCAGATGTCAGGCCCATCTAATGCACTTAATGAATTTGAATGACAGACCTATACATGCCGCTGGTGTGAGAGAAATATATAATGGTGTTTTTTCAGTGAAGCACTTCTGGAGTTCTAATTGTCTCAGAATAGCTTGTTAGCATTCACCGCTCTATGCTGGCATGCCTTTGAATTGCGCTGTAGTGCAACACACCACCAGCTCCATAACTGCTGCTTTCAACTCTATAAATTGCCTAGAGACTGTTTTGTCAAATGCCTCCCTGTATCAAATTCATGTTCCAAAAGATTTGCTGGCAGAGTCACCCGAGTTTCAATGAGCTTCCTGATTTTTACGAGAAGACACTGTCTTGAGTAATAATGGCACAACTACAGCTGCACCTACTGCTGTTTTCCACTTAAGCAGAAAGCTGACATTAAGAATAACATGACTTAAGGCGATACAACACAGGTCTCGCTCCATTACTTCTATCTAAGTGACCGTGCTATAGGCCAGAGCTGTGCCATTTCCCTGGCTTCACTTCTGTGCATGCAGTTGGCACCAGTTTGACAGTTTGGGCACCAAAGCCTTCACATTCAACTATTATCCTGGAACTGGCGGAACAACAACAAAAAATTATAATAACTATGACAGATGTCACAGTTCCAATAGAGCTGGCACTAGAACTGCCTGGGCAAAGTACAGCAATTGCACATGGACAAAAAGACAGAGTAAAGCTCACTTGTACTTTACTGGAGACAGTTTAGACAGAACCAAATTCTTAATATCCGGAGGAAATATGAGTGGTTCAAGTGCAATACTTGTACTCCTGTGACTGGAAAAGTGTTGCTTTGTGGTTCTGAAGTTGTTTTGAATGGTTCTTGGCATGTTGCTTTACAGTTTCTAAGGTGTTCTGGATGGTCACTTTGACACCAAGTCAATTCTTTATTATATTCTGGTCTCCAGATATGGCTTAGTTTTGTATTTCAGTGAAAGTCAAGGGGAATTGTTTTGCCTGTTTTAAAGTCTGATCACCTAAAAAAAGTAAGACATATGACAGCAAGCTGCACTATATCCAGCACATAAGGTCTAGGATGAGTTACACACCAAACTGCAATTGTTATAACTATGAGCAAAGGTTTTCCTAGTGCTTGCCTTCCAGTAGTTATACCTGTGTCGTAGCACAATTTTAATAGGATATACTTAAAGTAATTATATTGCGCTTCGCTTAGTGGTTTAAATTAGGGTTGTCAGTACATTAAACATTTTAATCAAATTAATTATATGGTATGCAGACTCATATGTATATAGTAATATTTGTTGTAGATGAAAGTACTGAATATATGAAAAGTAATTTTTGATGTCAATACATTGTTTATTGTGTGTATATATATATATATATATATATATATATATATATATATATATATATATATATATACTAAATTATATAGTAATGAGAGGATCTGGTGTCCTAATTTTGCTGGGGAATCGTGAAGGAAGGGCAGTTTTCAGAAAGGAGGGGTCCAGGTAAGTGGCGGAGTCTGGTGGTGCACACCATTTTCATATGTATCCAAAGAAATGTAGACCCCTTCTCCTGGAACCTGGTGAAGGGCGGTAATTAAAAGGACAGGGTATCTATGATAATTAGGATATGTGTGTGTGTGTGTGTGAGAGAGAGAGAGAGAGACAAAATGATTAATTGCTTGAATTTTTGTGTTATTTTTAACAGTAAATGAATGTTTAACTGACAGCCCTAGATTAATTATCAATTTATAAAACCAACTGAATAATAAGACTGGTCTCCTATCTATGTAATTGTACAGTATATGACTGTAAAGAATATGAGCATTTATCTGGCCAGTATAAAACCTACTGCAGCTAGCACTCGAAGAGTGTTACATCAATCAGTATATATGCGCAAACGTGCATGCACGCGTGCACACACACTCAGATAAAATCTAATCATGGCCATAATTCATCTGCATTTTAGTTGATTTGGAGGGACTGGCTCTTAGGAGCTTGCTGGTTTGGTTATTACTGCTAACATCTTCATGCCCTCAGGACTAGTGAGTTTCCTAATATGCTAATGCCACAGAGAAACGCTGCTCCCACCCTGTCCTATTAAAGACAGAAAACCAATTTGACAGCCTAACGTGCTGTATCCTCCACTGAACTCTCTGCTACGGGCTTGATGTCATTGGCTAACACCCTCCCCGCTCCAATGTGAATCACTCGGTAGACATTTTCTAGCTGCTAGCTGCATTGGCAGTACTGTGATTTCTGAGTTGTCTTCAGTGTGGATGACTCGGGTCCATTTGAAATGCAGAATTTATGAGTTGTGGCTGTCAAGCATACTTTGTAGAGCCTCCAGTAGGAAATGCGCTAGTTGAAATAAACCTGTGGGTTTAGTACTAGCATATTCTGCGAAGTTCACACAATCAAGGGCGACCTTGTAAATGCCCAGGCAGTAATTTACCAGACATATGATTAATCTTTGCATGTTACTGCTAACAGCAAAACGGGGTTAAAATATCTCTTTGACAGTATCTCCTCATCTGAGGGCACTTCAGAAGATCTGCGGATCGTATAAAGAAACAGCGTGGCTTGAATAAGAAATTATGCAGATTTGTGTGTATCTGGAAAAGTGGCTGTGTACAGTAACTGGCCCTTGGAATTATTCCACTAATTCCATTCAAAAAGTGAAACTTGTATATTATATTCATTCATTACACACAGACTGATATTTCAAATGTTTATTTCTTTTAATTTTGATGATTTCAACTGACAACTAAGGAAAATCCCAAATTCAGTATCTCAGAAAATTTGAATATTACTTAAGACCAATACAAAGAAAGGATTTTTAGAACTCTTGGCCAACTATAAAGTATAAAAATGAAAAGTATGAGCATGCACAGCACTTAATACTTAGTCGGGGCTCCTTTTGCCTGATTCACTGCAGCAATGTGGTATGGCATGGAGTCGATCAGTCTGTGGCACTGCTCAGGTGTTATGAGAGTCCAGGTTGGTCTGATAGTGGCATCTTCCTCTTCCCAATACCCCGTAGATTTTCTATGGGGTTAAGGTCAAGCGAGTTGCTGGCCAATTAAGAACAGGGATACCATGGTCCTTCAACCAGGTACTGAAAGCTTTGGCACTGTGTGCAGGTGCCAAGTCCTGTTTGAAAATGAAATCTGCATCTCCATAAAGTTGGTCAGCAGCAGGAAGCATGAAGTGCTCTAAAACTTCCTGGTATACGGCTGTGTTGACCTTGGACCTCAGAAAACACAGTGGACCAACACCAGCAGATGACATGGCACCGCAAACCATCACTGACTGTGGAAACTTTACACTGGACCTCAAGCAACGTGGATTGTGTGCCTCTCCTCTCTTCCTCCAGACTCTGGGACCCTAATTTCCAAAGGAAATGCTAAATTTACTTTCATCAGAGAACATAACTGTGGACCACTCAGCAGCAGTCCATTCCTTTATGTCTTTAGACGGTTCTGACGCTGTTGTTCAAGAGTGGCTTGAGACAAGGAATGCGACAGCTGAAACCCATGTCTTGCATACGTCTGTGTGTAGTGGTTCTTGAAGCACTGACTCCAGCTGCAGTCCACTCTTTGTGAATCTCCCCCACATTTTGGAATGGGTTTTGTTTCACAATCCTCTCCAGGGTGTGGTTATCCCTATTGCTTGTACACTTTTTTCTACCACATCTTTTTCCTTCACTTTGCCTCTCTATTAATGTGCTTGGACACAGAGCTCTGTGAACAACCAGCTTCTTTTGCAATGACCTTTTGTGTCTTGCCCTCCTTGTGCAAGGTGTCAATGGTCGTCTTTTGGACAACTTTCAAGTCCGCAGTCTTTCCCATGATTGTGCAGCCTACAGAACTAGACTGAGACCATTTAAAGGCATTTGCAGGTATTTTGAGTTAATTAGCTGATTGAGAGTGTGGCACCAGGTGTCTTCAATATTGAAAATGTTCACAATATTCTAATTTTCTGAGATACTGAATTTGGGATTTTCCTTAGTTGTCATTTATAAACATCAAAATTAAAAGAAATAAACATTTTAAACATATCAGTCTGTGTGTAATGAATGAATGTAATATACAAGTTTCACTATTTGAATGGAATTAGTGAAATAAACTTTTTGATGATATTCTAATTATATGACTAGCACCTGTAATCAATTATTAGCAGTTACACAGTATATTGATGTATATATTCTAATATATTGATGACTCATTGTGCACTACACTGTTTTTTATACTGTTATGCGCTCTAGAATGTAAATGTCCATCCTCCTAAATTTGAAAAACCCAATAGTCTCAGGCAAGCAATAGCATGTGGCAAAATGGCGGTTGGTTTGAATGACTTTGGATGAACTAATGCTAACAGCTAGCAGCTAACAAGTTATCAAATGTGGTTTTGCTGGGATGCAAATAAATCCTTTCAGAAATGATGAGAAGCCCTTGAAGGGCATACAAATCTTTTTTTTTTTTTTTATCAGACTAAATTAATTGATTTTGTAATGATATATATATATATAATGATTACATATACATCATGCAAAATATGTATTTCTATCATCCATATACATACATGCGTGTGTGTGTGTTTGGGCCAGTCTCTTAACAGATCCGTTACACACAGACTAATGCTTATTCATTCAGATCAGTTACGAACACCTTTTAATACTGTGTTTGGGGTTTAATCTTATTTTGAATGACATGGCTATAATGAAACTTGAGGAATTTGAAAAACATTATGCTGTTGCTTTAGTGATTGAAAGGTTTATGTCGGGTTATGTCAACATGTAACTATAATCTGAAGAGAAAACCAGGATAAAATGACTGCAAATTAATGTCATATTTGATACTGTCAGGTAAGAATTATAATTACATGGGTGCTAATAAGACTAACAAGTGTCTGAACATGACAAAGATAACACACTGAGATGCTGTAGGAGTATGCTCTTGTAATTTCTACATCTCAAATCATGTCAGGTAATAAAAGGGAAACACAAAAGTGCCTGTGTTTAATGACCAAACAGATAGACAACTACACTTTCAATGCTATAGGCAGTAATTAGAATAAAAAAACCCAATCAATGTCTGCTTTTAATTAAAACGACCTGTCTGATTGACCAGCTCAACAAAAGCAGATTTACTCTAAATGACTCCTACGTTTTTTTTCACCATTTTCATGAGGACTGTATAATTCACCCAAATCTTATTTGTAGTCATTACTGAGTGATTAGAGTCAATCAGTGAGCTGAAAATCTGCAGACCCTCAACAAACTCAGAAAACAGTGAGTTAGACTTTAATATGAAAACAAACAAGCACATAGAAATCTATTTATAATTATAAGAGAAAATGTATATTTACTCTTCTAGATAAGTAATGAGAATATGTGCTTAATTGTCATGGAAAATGTCACAATTTAAAACACGCCCTAATGTCCGCCATTGGGGAAGTTGTGGCCTAATGGTTAGAGAGGCGGACTCCCAATCGAAAGGTTGTGAGTTCGAGTCCCGGGCCGGCAGGAATTGTGGGTGGGGGGAGTGCATGTACAGTTCCCTCTCCACCTTCAATACCACAACTGAGGTGCCCTTGAGCAAGGCATCGAACCCCCAACTGCTCCCCGGGCGCCGCAGCATAAATGGCTGCCCACTGCTCCGGGTGTGTGTGTGTGTGTTCACTGCTCTGTGTGTGTGCATTTCGGATGGGTTAAATGCAGAGCACAAATTCTGAGTATGGGTCACCATACTTGGCTGAATGTCACATCACTCACTTTCACTTCTTCACGTCACGTCATGCTAGACAGACAGAAATATATATGTATTTGATATTCATTTTTTCCTTCCTTTAATTGTGTTTTATGTTTTTATAAGATGTGCTATTTTCATAGTGCTCTATATAAAAAGTCTTGTTACAAAGATCTCAACTAGGAAAACATCTTAAAGTATTAGTTCACTCCAGATAATTTAGTCACCTGTCAGGAAAAACGGGCTGGATTCAGTTGCGGGTTTACACAGAGCTTTATTGAAAGCAGATGAGACAAGGTAGATGAGTATCGTTCCAATTCAAAATCAACAATTCCAATCAACAATTAAGGTTAACAACGGAGAAACAAGGAGGGCAGGGAAAACTCAAATCAAACAGGCAGACGCAGTGAGCTGTCAATCCATCCAAACACACATTCACAACCCCAAAAGGCAGGTGATTAGCCCCAAACCCTGACAGTACCCCCTCTCCCAGGAGCGTCAACCGACGCTCCAGAGAGGGGCCCACCTCGATGGGTTTGACAAGACAAACAGAAACAACCTTTAAGGACAGGACAAAACAGACAGGATAGCCCCTTCAGGTGGCTGACAACTAGCAGGAGCATCCTCCGAGGGACTCGTCAGAAGCAGCAGACAGCTGGTCTGGTATGATCTCGTGGTCGCAACCTCTAGCAGCAACAACCTCCGCGGGCTTGACAAGGCAAACAGGAACACATCTCCACAGCCATGACCCAACTGGCAAAGACGACCTCAGGACATAACCAGACCGACAGGAACATTTTATATGACCATAACTTGACAGGCAGGAACGCCGTCTACGGCCTTGACCCAACTGGCAGGAATGACCTCTGTAGATCTGACAGGACAGGCAGGAACACTTTACATGGCCCAGATGTGACCAGCAGGAACAACACTTGAGAACTTGACAAGACAGGAACAATCTCTATGGCCAAACAGACAAAGTAGGTAGGGGCAACCTCTGAAGGTGTGATCTCTGGACACTTGACAACATCTGTGGACATGACAGGAGGAATCTCTGGACACTTGAAAACATCTGTGGACATGACAGGAGTGATCTCTGGACACTTGACAACATCTGTGGACAAGACAGGAGAGATCTCTGGACACTTGACAACATCTTCTGGACACTTGACAATATCTTTGGACATGACCGGAGAGATCTGTGGACAAGACAGGAGAGATCTCTGGACACTTGACAACATCTGTGGACAAGACAGGAGAGATCTCTGGACACTTGACAACATCTGTGGACATGACAGGAGTGATCTCTGGACACTTGACCACATCTGTGGACATGACAGGAGTGATCTCTGGACACTTGACCACATCTGTGGACATGACAGGAGTGATCTCTGGACACTTGACCACATCTGTGGACATGACAGGAGTGATCTCTGGACACTTGAAAACATCTGTGGACATGACAGGAGTGACCTCTGGACACTTGACAACATCAGTGTGGCTCGTCACCTCTCACTGAAGGCTATCCAACTGTGTGAGGAGTTCGAAGACTCGGGCACTAAGAGCGTCCACATCCTGCGCAATGGTGTTAAGCTGGATGGCATGCTGACCCAATCAAACTCCCTGCTGTATGAGAGCCGAGCGAAGTGGATCAGATCCTGCTGAATCCAAAATTGGCCAGACTGTTCTGTCAGGCAAAACGGGCTGGATTCAGTTGTGGGTTTACACAGAGCTTTATTGAAAGCAGATGAGACAAGGCAGATGAGTATCGTTCCACAGTTTAGCTCGTTCGACAGCCGAGACCCAGAGAAATGAGAGCTGGAATCTTCTAGGAGTACTGCATTCGTGAGAACAAGAGGCAGAGCAAAACCGCAAAAGACACTTGAGCCTAAAGACAAGACAAGGTGAGTACACAGACCAGCTCGAGCTATTGGTAAGAGTTACAACAGTCTGGCAATGGACAGAGAAACACAGGGAATTATAAAGGGAAGAAATTAGAAGAACATTAAGAACAGGTGGCGAACAATTAAGGTTAACAACGGAGAAACAAGGAGGGCGGGGAAAACTCAAATCAAACAGGCAGACGCAGTGAGCTGTCAAACTATCCAAACACACATTCACAACCCCAAAAGGCAGGTGATAAGCCTTAAACCCTGACACTCACCCTCATGCAGGGCTGGGAAGGTTACTTTTAAAATGTATTTCACTACAGATTATGCATTCCTTAATGCATACTTGAGGCTCCGATGAGACTCCGTGGGATGGTCGATTGAGTGATGGCACCTTTTGGGTTGTCAAGTGGGCACCCTCCTTCCTTGGTGTTTCGCTGATAGGCCCATGACACCTCCAAAGGGTTCAGCAGTGAATTCCAGCGTCCCAGGTTCACTCCCTAGGTTAGATCCCTGGGTACCTGCATAAAAGTGGCTAAAACGCAACAACTATATGACAATTGACCCATCACGTCACCACCACTGCGACAGTGTGACTTTTGTTGATGCTTCTCGAGCGCCGTGAGTGAGAGAGACTTTTTCACAGCTGGATTTGTAATTCAAGAACGGAAAACGCAGCTTAACCCTGGTCCTTTGGATGATATCCTTTTCCTGCACAGTAACCTTAAGGCAAAGTAAATCCATAGTTTGTGAGTGACAGGCTTTTTTTTCATTAATATTTCTATTTGCGTATAGTTATCCGGTTCCATAGCCTATTTAGGTGCCGATGGTAGACCACTTGAATGGTGCAAAACAAAGTGCACTTTAGCCTGTTTCTTTAGCCCATTCATGATGCTGTTGTGATGTTGAGAGAGGTGCGAAATAAGAAATAAAACACTTTAATTGGAAAGATTTAACTGTGTGTGATTTATCGCGGGCGCAGGTCGGGTAACGGGCCAAATATTAACGGGTCTGGGTGGGGGCGGATTTAATTTATATATTATCACGGGTGACGGGTCGGATCTGGTGCTGAACTTTTGCGGGTACAGGCGGGCGCGGGTCTCCAAAAATTGACCCATGCAGGACTCTGCCCTAGGTGCCATCAAGTCACTTGAAGACCCAGTCTTTTCTCTTCACCCATAGTCACTGGCTTCCCCTTTCCGCAGCCGCGGAGAGGTCTTTGACTGCCTGCCGGTGGGCCTTTCTTCGCACTCCCTCAATCTTCAACCTCAACCTTTCCGTTCATAGGCCTCCTCCACTGCACCCTCCCAGGGCACGGTGAGCTCGATGATGTAGACAAGCTTGAGCGAGGCTGACCACAGAACAAGGTATGGTCGCAGGTTGGTGGCTGCGATTTCAGCTGGGAAACAGAGTTTCTTGTTCAAGTCTGCCAGCAGCGTCCAGTCCTGTGCTCTGCCCAGCTGACCAGAGTCTGATCTTGGCTTGACCCTCACCCTCCCGAACAAATGGTGTTGGCTGCCACTGGGGTGACAGGGGAGGAAGGACATTCACGCTTGTCCGTCGACATTCCAACACTGCTGCAAGACACTTTAGCACCTGGTTGTGCCGCCAGGTGTAACAGCCTTTAGTGAGGCTGGTCTTGCATCCCGCTAAGATGTGCTTCAGTGTTGCTAGACTTGGGCATAGAGGGCACGTGGGGTCTTCGGCATACCATTGGCTTAGGTTTGCGGGAGAAGGTAGGACATCGTAGGCAGCCCTGATGGTAAAGCTTGTCCTGAATGCCTCCATTTCCCACAGCTCTTTCCAGGAGATCTTCCTCTTCTCCACTCCTTCCCATGCCATCCACTGCCCTTGCTTTGCCTGTGCCTCAGTAGTAACTTAATCTAAATACTTTGAAATACTTAAGCTTTGTAACACAAAGGAACATATTACCTTGATGTTTTTATGGCTTCCGACATCTACCAGCCATAAGATTTTTGTTTTCTTTGCAATTTATTTTTAAGAACATCAATTTTCCACATAATTTCTATGGAAAAAAATAAATAAAAAAATGTTACAAGTTACAATAGATAGATAGAACAATAGATTTGTTTAATGAATGGACCAAACTTTAAATGAAAAAGAGTCACAAAAGAATTGCTGAGTCAAAATTGACAGGGCTCATTTCCCATGGTCACAAGAAATGTTATTAACAATGCTTTTGGGAAACACACCTCGGGGTCGCAAAATTTCAAAATCTCTGGTAGCCCTTCGGGCAAGCATTATTCAGGTTTTGGTAGCCCAAAATGAATTTAACTAGCCCGGCATAAAAAAAAAGACATCAGCTGAACTTTACTGTGGACAAATCAGCATGATCAGCAAAAACTAGTAGCATATCTCAATAAACTTGCGATGCAATTCACATTACAGATTACACCATACAATTTTCTTATTTATTTATTTATATTTTACAAAATGAGATGTAAGACAAATTATAAATGAAAATGTGTCCTTTTAATATTTCTCAGACAAAATGCTGCATATTATTTTTTTTAAAAAATCCTAAATCATATTAAAAAAAACTAAAAGAAATATCTAAATTTAAACAAAATTGTGTCTGTGCTCTATTTTAAATCAGAGGAAACCATTTGAATTACTATCCCAAAAAAGATGCTAAATACATGTTATTTGGATTGTGTAATTGAAAAAATTAAGTAAAAACAGAATGGTCCGATTTTACCTTTTGTGAATGAGACACAAATGTCAATCTCTGACAGCAGGTGCCACTAATGGAACACCAGGTATTTATAAGCAGCTGCCCCTTTAAGAACGAATGCACGGATCCAATATAATAATGCACAGGAGATTTCTTTTGCCCTATCCCAAATGCCAGACTCCAGACCTTTGAACTTCCTTAGAGTCCACACTTTGATGTCATGTAGTGCAGACTTATAGGGCCCTTGGGGCGAGTCCACGAGGGTGCATTGAGAAGTATTTTTGGAACTGACTCGCTCGTCAAGCCGGAAATAACGGTCTGGTCTGGTTGCTTCTGCTTATGCCACCTGGGCATTAGACAATATATACATGCTTATTTAAATAATGAATACAGTTGTAATAATCCATAATGTTCTATTTGAACTAAGATTACACTTTTAACACATAATAAACATGTGCGTGAGTTTCAGATGAATTTACAGGTTTAAATATAAATACTAGGTTTACATATGACTCAGTAAAGTCCTGACATCCGGTTCTATTTATTTAATAAATCATAATGTGATTGTTTGAGATATCAATCACTGGTCGATGACCATAATGTTTGTATAAACTGTAGGTAACAACTGGTAAAATGTACACCTAGGTCATAAAAACCGTAATGATCCTACACTTAAATATTTTCTTGTCAGCCATGTCATCAATTGCTCTTGAGCGAAATCTCCTCCCATCCTTTGTCTGATTGGCATTTCGCAAGGATTCCTGGGTAGTTAAAGTGTGCGGAGCCTGCATCTATTGCAACGTTTCCACCAGAGGAACTAGGGACTTTGGCCTGGTACTTGGTTTGTTTCCACTGCAGGTACCAGGAACTAAATAAAGTTCAGGTAAAAAAAAATGCCCCTCAGAAAGGCCCTGCTGGCGAGGTAGTACTTTTTCAATGTTCCGGAACTTTCGGGGGCGGTACTTGGGCGCTAAACATCCTGATTGGTTGAGTTCACGCAGCATTGGTTGAGTTCAACCACCATTTATTCGGATCATTTTAAAAATATTACTGTTATTGTGTCATGCAATGTAAATGTCATTCAGAAGCAAGGACACGCGAAAGAGGAATCAATTATATGTAAGTGCATGGTCTGAAACACTGCTCTCGGCATGTGCTTTGAATGAGTGCGCGCAAGCTCCGAATGCGCGCGAATGGTTTAAAGTGTTTGAAATGATCAACTTCGATCCGTTTCACAGCTTCAAGCGAGTGAACAATGCGAATAAAGTTAGGAATTTTACATCACTATTCAATATATTTTGGAGCCCGACTGAAAAACACAATAGCCCTGGGATGTCGGGCTAGTGATTTTGTGAGCCCTGCACCTCAGATCTATCCAGTTTGTGAACCATTGGTTTCCACACTGGTTGCGTTAAACAGAAGAAATGATTCTTTTAAAAGATTGACTCAAAAGAGTCGTGTTCACGAATTGGTTCATGAACTTGCATTACTGAGTCAAAGATGATCTATTCTTGAACATTTCGAATGAATAAAGACTTTAAGTTCATCTGTAAAGCACATAAGCTATCGTTTGACTCTATAAACTTTTATTTCATGCATGTGAAATCCTATGGATCTGTTAAATGAATGCACAGTGTGAATTCTAGGAGATTTTCTGTGTCTTGATGATGAGAATGTATGCACGCTCACTAGAGTTGCTAAATGAACAACTGCTGTACGCAGTTTTTTGTTTCAACGGAGAATCAGTCGCGGTATTGGTTGAAATCCCCAAACTGTTTACTTAAATATGAAATTAATTAATGACTACAAAATAAAAGTAATCACTGGTAATATAAAATACTTTTCAGAAGTAACTGTAATCTGATTACCCCTTATTTAAAATTTAATTATAATAAAATACAGTTACTTATATTTTGTATTTTAAATACGTAACGCCGTTACTTGCATTTCAATACTCCCCAACTCTCCTCTCTTGTCATCCAAGATTTTCATGTCTGAGTTTCTTCAGTCGAAAAGATATTAAGGTTTTTGAGGAAAACATTCCAGGAGCTTTTACTATATAGTGGACTTCATTGAGGACCAACGGGCTAAAATTGCAGTTTCAGTGCAGCTTCAAATACCTTTACACAATCCCTGAGGAATAAGGGTCTTATCTATAGAAACGATCAAGTACAATTTATATACGGTACTTTATAAACACAAATGCCCATCTTGCACTAGCTCTGCAATGCATGTCCATGACTTCTCGCATTATATAAATCACCTTGTAAACATCACATTTTTTCCTAGTGGAAGAAATGTTTTGTTTCAGAAGATTTAAACATCCAGGATATGCACATGAACTGACCATTTTAAACCGTAAACTTATACAAAGACACAGAAATATGTGTCATTCAACATACATACAACAACTTTTGAATGGTCCTCCTTTTCCACACTTGTAAACAGTGGGTTGGTACTACCGCCTACAGTATGTCACACGTGATTTTTCCAACGTGACTGTCATGCAAGACGAGCATAGTGGTTGAAATGTAAAACTTTTTTTGAGAAAATTACTGATCGTTTCACTAGATAAGACCCTTATTTCTCAGGTAGGATCCTCAGCATTTAGAGCCCTTTGAAGCTGCATTGAAACTGCAAATTGGACCTTCAGCCCATTGGTCCCCATTGAAATCCACTATATGGAGAAAAATTCTGGAATGTTTTCCTCAAAACCTTCATTTATTTTCGACTGAAGAAGAAAGACCTGAGCATTTTGGATGACTTGGGGGTGAGTAAATTATCAGGACATTAAAAAAACTGGAGTGAACTAATCCTTTAAGAAACAGATACAAGGGAGAAGATATTGGTTGTTTTGGTTGGTATTACTCAAATTCAATCATATTCCCTCTGAACTGCTGTTATTATTGAACACTGAGCAGCCTTGCTTTGGGAGAAAGGCAGATAAATGTAATAGCAGGGGGATTGTCTTCTCCCAAATCATGCTGTATGGATTTAAAAAGCCGGGAATAAATGCAGTTTGTCAGTTTGTCGCATCAATCCAGTGGTCTTCCAGTCATTACTTCAACAGCAAAAACAGCAAAGATGATGAACTAACAAAGAGTGCTGATCCACACACCTATGCACAGATTACAAATGTACATCACAGTCAATTACAGCACAGTAAGGGCAGGTATCTCTATGGACCCCCAGCACTAAGGTAAGCTATCATAGGGTGAAAAAAAAAAAGTTTGGTGGCAGGTTGGTGTAATGGACTGCCAAGTAACTGCTCAGAGGTTGGTGATAGATGTCTTGCTGAATGCTAACACACACCAGCCCAAGTTAGTGGTGAGGTGACAGCTTTATTGATAAATGAACAGTGGGACATGTGGATCTCATCAATCTCAGCCTTTTTAACCACAGAATAAAGTCCCCCGTTGCCATCTTCGACCCCATCCGCTCCCAACGAGCATCCCTCATTTTCAGAATTAAATCTCACTAGGGACTAATCAAAATCAAAGATTCAATTGCATCATGGACAAAGGAAAACAGGAAATGGCAAATTAATGTAAAATGGTGTTGTCCTACGCATGCCGGTGATTACAGGCATCAAATGGACTCCAGCACAAACTTAATTACTTCATTAGCAAGATAGTCAACAACCTTTATTTCAGCCCTCGATATTAATAAAAATGTATCATCACTAAAAGCGGTGACATTCAGCTAGAAAACAAGGATTGAATACTCTCCTTCATTTATCTCCATCTGCAATCAAGTTTCTCTCTTTACACAGAAAGCCCTGCAACAACTTCTGATGAACAGCCTGGGGGGGGGGGGGCTAAATAATTTTAGATGGAGTGAGAGAACAACAAATTAAAATTGGGCAGAGAGATAGAGAGCGGTTGAGAAAGAATGATAAAAAGGATTGTTGAGGAGAACAGAAGGTGACACCCTAGCAAAGATGGGTTTTGTTCCTGCCCTGAGAATGTCAACGCTGTCAGGAAGGTGGAAGGAGTGAGAAAGCAAGAGAAGGAAGAGTTGTAGCGATTAAGCGCTGCGTTGGCCTCCAGTCTGACCAAAGCGAGAGATGATCACTCACACACTCAGACATCTGCACAAACATATCAGCCACACCACACTGCCACAGACCAGGACCACAGGGAGAGCAGAAACACTACAGATTACGTTATCACCAAGCGTTCAGGCACATGCACATCCCAAATCGTCCACGTGTGAGTGCAAAAACGCACTAATTTCTGCTAAAATTACATTAGCTCACAATAAAAGTGTACGAACACAAACTCATCCAAACACACACACTGTAATCTCAAATGACACGGCTCCTCATGGGCCTGGCGAGCAACAGCGAGCACGGATGACTTCATTGAGACAATTACCCCAATAAACTCAAATGTCATAATTATCATACACAAGCAGAGCTGTTCGAGAGACTGCATGGCTGTTCTCTCTTGAAGCTGGCGCATCTGTCGAACGCCTGCTTTCTTCTCCCGACTGAACTTTAATAATGACGGCTCTGAGCGTGTTATTCGCCGCTCCGCCTTTGTCTTGATGCTGTCACCAACTGTCAGAGGCAGGAGGGCTTTGATCACAGACCTCGGTGTATTCGGCAGCCATTGAATAGCTTCTGCCGGGACGGAGCGGAGAGATTCTGGAGCTTTCAGACAGGAAGGGTGAAGTGGAGGAGAGCGGAACTCATTCAGTGGGAGGTGTTTGTACAGCGTAACACTCATTCAGATCCATTCAGAAATGTACAAAAGGACAGGAAAGGCAAATAGGGAGAGAGTGAGTCAGTATTCATTTGAAGAGAGATTAGATCAAGATTGCAACACAAAGTGACAGGGGCTTAGTCTTTGACAGCATTGTGCGCACAAATAAACGCTCTTTCAGTTTGCTGATGAACAACTGAGATGGGCTGAAAAATGTAAAGCAAAATGTCCCCGGCCAATTTCAGGTAGAATCACCCAAAAGGCACGTACGTGGGTATGAAATTCAGCAAAAAAGTTTGATTGTTTTACAGCAGCAACAAATGGATGTGTATAGTTTCAGTAAATTTCCTTCACTTAACTGCAAAACTACATACAGTTGCTTTAATTTGTGAAGTATAGAATACTGTTTCTGGGTCCAAATTTTTTAACACTATTCATTAATAGCACATCTATGAGCTAAACCTTTAAAAATTAATAGAAAAATAATAATACTGAAATGAAATCCCCAAAAAATATATAGTGCCTTACAGAATCAAACAGAGGCTCATTGGATTAAAATAGAATATAAACTAGAAAAATCTAAATTTGCACACTACTCAAGTTTGCATTATCAAAATGGTTAACCAACCAAAAATGACCAAAACTTTGCTCATTAAAATATGTTTGTGATTATGCAAGCTTGATTTACCTGAAAAACATGCTCGTTATAAGTGTTTTCAAGTCACTGAATGAGTGAAATTGCATTTTAATGCATTTAAATGCATATGAAGCCATATATTATGTCATTCTAGTCATAATTCAATAAAAATCTTGTCTTGTAAATGGTGACCATGTTAAGCAAGATTTTCAAGTATTTCATAGAAAGAAAACAAAAACACACAAACACAGTCGGAATATGAGTATAAATGCCAAAATTTCCTTTAAATGTAAGGTATAAACTAGGAATTTTGGAAGACATAGAATGAGCAAAATAAACTAACCATACTCCTGCTCTCACATACAACACATATTTGCATTTGGATTTACTATAATCTCTGAGTGACAAAATCTCAATCGATTGCCCTTCCATCAAGATGGCAAACAGTTGCACAAGGGGGAGAGGTGAGGGTCACAATAGTGTTAGTAGAGCTAACACAATACTACCGATCGGAGTCAACACAGTGGTTTCTCTGTGTGTTTAATGTTTGCCTTTGGGAGATGAGGCCCATTGGTCCAGTGCAAAAGGACAGTGTTTCTGTGACAGGTCAGCCAACTGTCAGAGCGAAGGACTCATATAACCCTCATTTCTCATGACTTGAGTGAAAAGCACAAACACTGGCAGCAGGCAGGCCATCCATTCCCGCAATCCGTCAGCGTGCTCATAAAGCAGCCCGTGGTGTCAACTCTGATGCATGTTATTCTCCATTCTGATACAAAATGAAAAATGAATGAAGACATAACTGTCAGAGAGATAACAGCAAATTACAAGGAATGGCAAAGAGAACGTAATAGCCTACATTGTGAGCTTTTTCTCATAATCCAAAATATGTTTATGGGCTGTCATTTTTCAATGTTAGTGAATATTAAAACCTGCAGCAAACATATAAAGAACATTTCCTGACAGTGTGGTGAGATGGGTGAGTTATGAGTTATGGTGATGTCTGATCAGCACTGGTTTCCTTCAGATTGCATGAACAGCAGGAGGTCATGTTTACCAAGTTCTGTGCCGCTCTTCTTTATCAGATAGCCGTAATAGATGACTAACTGGTTTATGTTCATTTGAGCAGATTTGATGCTGCACTTTAATTGACCTTCATGGCCATTAATGAGGTAAATACATTTAGCCTCTGATTGGTTCTTTGGCTTACAGCTGGCAATACGAACCAAGCTCCTGGTTCGTATTGCCAGCAGCTTAACATGGTCAACAGACTTGTTCCCGGTGCGTGTTGGACTCCGGCAGGGCTGCCCTTTGTCGCCGGTTCTGTTCATGATTTTTATGGACAGAATTTCTAGGCGCAGCCAGGGGCCGGAGGGGGTCAGGTTTGGTGACAACACGATTTTGTCTCTGCTCTTTGCGGATGATGTTGTCGTGTTGGCCTCATCAAGCCAGGACCTTCAGCATGCACTGGGACGGTTTGCAGCCGAGTGTGAAGCGGCTGGGATGAGAATCAGCACCTCCAAATCCGAGGCCATGGTCCTCAGTCGGAAAAGGGTGGCTTGCCCACTTCAGGTTGGTGGAGAGTTCCTGCCTCAAGTGGAGGAGTTTAAGTATCTTGGGGTCTTGTTCACGAGTGAGGGAAGGATGGAACGGGAGATTGACAGACGGATCGGTGCAGCTTCTGCAGTAATGCGGTCGATGTACCGGTCTGTCTTGGTGAAGAAAGAGCTGAGCCACAAGGCGAAGCTCTCGATTTACCGGTCAATCTACGTTCCTACTCTCACCTATGGTCATGAGCTTTGGGTCATGACCGAAAGGATAAGATCCCGGATACAGGCGGCCGGAATGAGCTTTCTCCGCAGGGTGGCTGGGCGATCCCTTAGAGATAGGGTGAGAAGCTCAGTCACCCGGGAGGAGCTCAGAGTAGAGCCGCTGCTCCTCCACATCGAGAGGGGTCAGCTGAGGTGGCTCGGGCATCTGTTCCGGATGCCTCCTGGACGCCTTCCCGGGAAGATGTTCCGGGCGCGTCCCACTGGGAGGAGACCCCGGGGAAGACCTAGGACACGCTGGAGAGACTATGTCTCCCGGCTGGCCTGGGAATGCCTCGGTGTCCCCCCAGAAGAGCTGGAGGAAGTGTCTAGGGAGAGGGAAGTCTGGGGTTCTCTACTTAGACTGCTGCCCCCGCGACCCGGCCCCGGATAAGCGGAAGAAGATGGATGGATGGATGGTCCTTTGGCTGAAGAGGAAAGTACTGGACCATAAGGGTGAAATGTATTTATAGGTCTTTGCTTGTAGAGCTACTGTGAAACTAACCTACAGACATACGACTGTCTTTCAGTGCATGAGTCCATGCAGGTCAGCTCTTTGAAAGGTCAGTATTGGACTAAAGGCAGAAAACTGTTTAACTTTATGGATCACAGACATCAGCCTGCAGAGATCTAAGAGACAATGCAAAAATTACCATAATGAATTAGGAACAGTTGAATACACAAACACCATCCTGAAAAACACATGGGTCAATGATGTACACTACCATTTAAAGGTTTGGGTTCATTACTTTTTTTTTTATTTAATTATTATTTATATATATATATATATATATATATATATATGTTTTTTTTTTTTAAGAATTGATATCTTGATTTTAATAATCCTGAAAAAAAAGTTTCCACAAAAAAAAAATAGAGAAAAAAATTTACACACACAAAATTGTTTGGTTTAAGATCATTATCGTGATCATTGGTTTGATAGGATGATAAAAAAAACATCCTACCTTTTTTTAAATAAAGGTTTCAATTGAATTAATATATATATATATATATATATATATTTAAAAAAAAATTTTTTTTTTTTACACATCTTGAATGCATGTGTATACTTATTTTGAAAACGGCTATTTTCAAGGTAAAAAGTAGGTTTTGCAAACATCATGAATTATTTAAAATTATGCATAAATATATTTCTTCATACAAAATAATTAACAAATACAGCTGTTACAATTAACGGGGTTCAAGCACTTTAAAACATTTAAGCACATACAGAAAAAGACATTGTGTATTATTTAACAAGTCTGTAACCAGATAATGATTAAAAAGAGCATTTTGGCAATTCCAGGTCATGTACTATAGAAATATGATGTGTATTAACATTTGTGGCTGTTATAGCACCACCTATGGTCTGATCACCATTACACTTTGCATGCTTGTTTAGAATTGTCGCAGATGCTCACCTAGGCTGAATCCAACATCGCCCCTATACCATCATTCACTATTCCCTACACGAGGCCGCTAATACAGTTCACTTGAAGGGGTAAATGAAAACGAGTGAGTGAATTCTGGCACCAGCACCAGAAGCACTGCCACTTTTACATAGTTTGTGCTTGCTGTTTAATAATCATTTGAAATGGACTAACTAGTAAAAAGGATTTATCTTGAACTTTGTGGTGGAGATTAAGTATAAACTCCAATTAAACAATTTAATAATCAATTTACAATTAATTTATACCTGTATTGTATTACGCTGTAAGCTGTGGACGAGTGCTTTGTAAAATAAACCGATTTGGCCGCAGGTGCCATCTTCTGGCGAGATATAGCAATTCATTTGACACACGACTCGCACAGTGCATTATGGGTATTCTCTAGCAGATGAGCATACATCAGTTGCACATTCGTTATTGCTGTGCATTTTGTGATAATGTTCACTAAGGTTTCGGAAACCACTAAAAGTGGCTGTCCCCTCTAATAGTGCCCTATTTAAGGGCATAGGGGCGGGTTTGAACACAGGGCTAGTTCTGCAAAGTTTTGAATGTTCATTTAGGATTTATAGCCTTTGCGTTTTGTCTGTCATGAGCCTAGCCTTCCAACGATATAAGACACTTAAGTCTACAACTAGCAGTTTAAGAGTTATGAACGATTTTGTACGTTTGATCGTTTAGCACCATCGCCAGGCCAATTGGGGTGAGTCTTGGTGACGTTGTAGATGATGTGAGTACTACCAAGTCTCTACGACTTACAGTTTGGTCTGCCTGATCACTTTTAGGTGGAGAATTCTGATCCTCGGCCTTTCTAACAATTACAATAGGGTTTCACACACACACAAGCTTGAACCCCTAAATATTACATCAGTTTTGTTATAACATTTTCTAAGAAATATGAGCCTTTTGTCATTATCATGATATCATGACAGTTGTATCATTCTGATGTTTTAGCTCCCCTAATAATGTCAAAAGTAATTTTACTTAAACTAAACAGTTTAGAAACTAAAGACATGTTTATAATGGAAGTGGTGTTATTTTATGTTATTGTATGTGTGAGTTGCTTTTTAATGCATTTCTGGTCTGCTGGTCTTAGCTGGTGTACAATTGATGGTTTTAAATGTGTCTTGGTTGATAAGTTGGTGAGAAGACTGGAAAACCAATTGAACCCAGCTCATACAAGCTTGTTTTTTTTTTTTTTCAACCAGGCAGGTCAGCCTATACGGAAAAAGTTATTTATATCTGGCAGACATGAAAAATCATATGATTATGAAAATTTATTTGAGACACAATCAAAAGACCACAACAAATAATCGAACGCGGTCACTTTACTTGTGCCTTTTCAAATGGTAATACAATGCCTGGGTTCCTATTCAGAACAATATGTAAATAGACCCTCCTGAAATGGCATTTACATGGAACAGTAACTCCATTGGTTTAAATAAATGCCATAAGGTTTACTATCTTTGTTCATCAGTTGAGGCGATGACAGCAGCTTTCGTTATTGCCTGGATTGTGACATTACTAGATTTGTACAAAAAGTGAATTCCCCATGACCAGATACAGAAAGACAGAGACTGACAGACAGGCAGTGTGTACGGTTCTTCAAAGGGAGGAATCTAAGGATGTGCCATCCACGAACAGCAACAGAATGAAGACTTGGTATTTTTTCATGAGTCTCAAAACTGTGTGTGTGATGCAATTCTTACACTTTGTGGTGATGTAACAATCATATTTAGCCAAATTAGCAGAAAGGAGGACAAGTCAGAGACTCAGAAGCAAGCTTTATGCCTGCTGTTATTGGATGCTGTCTGAAAATAAATCAACAGACATTTCAGCAGTCAATTCATCATAAGGTTTATATCTCTCTCCACCGAGAGCAAACTGAATTTCAGCAGGCTTTTTGGCAGAGTCCCGGTCTTGTGAATACGTGGCTCAGAAAAACTAATATTCTGAGCTCAAGGATGCAGCCTTTGAATTATTTTGACCTGAACCCATTTTTTTTGGAAGGAGTAGGAGTGAATCTGCAGACAGTGAGGAGATACTGAATAAGGGCGACTTTGGAGCAAGACCTCTCCGGAAATACCAGTAATCGCAACTGACACTTTGCTAGAAGAAGGTCGAACTCTGCCTGTCAACTCCCCTGCCATTAAAACAAGTCTGACACCATCCTCAACGCCACAAATAAATAACACATTCAAAAGCAGAATACATTGGGTAGTTAATGAAGCTGCAATCTCTTTATCTAGGAACTGAGATTTTGCCAAGTAGGTGTTTGTCTGGATCAACATTCCTGTTGAACAAACATAGCTCTATTAGGATAGGATTAGTTTTGCAAATGAGCAATTCAGGATGTGATTGAGAAGATCCTTGCAGGAGCAACAACCAGATTAATCCAGGTCCTACCTGGCAAAATCACCTTAGAAGTGATGCAAAGAAAAAAAGAAGAATAACGTAAGGAAACAAAAGATGGTGTAGAATGCAAGGCCCACTTGACTGGCCCTGGTGGTCAAGCGATCATGTTCTCACATTCTCTGCTGGTTTGCTCCTCTGATCTACAAACCATACCTGAGGCTATGGAATCAGACCTGCCAGGAATCCACACAGGCCTTCACCAACAGAAAGGCCCTTAGAGAGACAGTTAAGCCAAGCGTAAAGAAGAGCCCTACAGGGGGTGGAGAATGAAGAGAAGATGAAGAAGAGAGGAAAAGAGAAAAGAAGAAGAGGCCTCTATGGAGAGAAAGAGACACTGACTATCAGACAGGACAAGCCTGGTTAGGCACATCCTGCTTACTATGGAAGAGTGAGACATTCTGGGGCCAAGCAGGCTGGTGGAGCGGAGAGACCCCGTCAGGGAGTCTACGAGAAAACCTGATAGAATGATAAAGCGAACAAAGGCTTTAGGTAGTGAAGAAGAGATGTGAAAACAGACCTGTATAAGAGCTTATAGATGAGAGTGACTTTTGATTCCAGCAGGCTCTTAAACCACGGGCCACTTTCCTTGAAGAGCGTTTTGAAGACTCAAAGCAAATGTTTGACTGCATTTCTAGATAAATCCAGGAAACAAACAGCAAAATTCAGTGAAAACCATCAGAGTGACTACAACACACAAAAAATAAATAAATACAAACAAAAATACAGGGCAGCAACCTGCTCAGAGGCTTTGTGGAGAGCGCCGCAGGTAGATGATTATACATTTGCAGTCCTCTTGAGGAGAAGGGCAATTTCAATAACAACTCATGGCCTGCAAGCCACAGAGAGCGGCCCTTGTCCCTGCCAAGCCATTGGTTTAGGTCCAGACCGCAGCTGGGCCAGTAAGTGCCTCATTTAGAGAGACTGAGTCAGGGAGATGGGCTTGACTGAGCCAGGAGAAGATTACCAGCTATTGCCCCGGGATAAGTACCCGCTGCTGCCCAATTTTGCTCCAAACACATAGAAGATGGCAGCTGGGTCTGTTACATTTTACATTACTTGCTCAACTTACTGCTGGCCAGGAAACACATCAGATTTAAAGAATGGAGCGCTATAAAATGCTGGAGGCCTTTGTTATAAACCTAAAGTTATAGTGCCGACTGTTCATGTTCTCATTTCTTTTTTTTTTCTTTTTTTCTCCTCTTCACCGATGGCAGGTGTTTATCTTTGTTGCATCCTTGAGAATCACAATGAAAACACCTTTAGGAAAATGCACCCATCTGCTTTGTGGACGGATCCTCTGGGAAGCTACGGACCGGGCATTGGCATTTCACATGTATGAAAACAAACACTAGCACATAATATCATGTCAATACCTCTGCCGCTTAACCAAACTATAGGGGTCAGACCCTAGGGCAACTTCCGGTCATTTAATTTCCAGGCAGAAAATGCAATCTTTTGATTCCCAAATGTTAACGGTGGCTGACAGGTACAGACGGTGACACACAACTGCTGTGCACAATGCTCATGGTCTTTAATCAAAACCAAAAAGAGCATATGGGCAATTATTATCAAGGGAAAGCAATAAACAGCCACAAATATCCTGCACTAATCATGCTGCGAGATGTAAGTGTTTTGGCATCCCCACCTGAGGCTGTGCTCATTTATTCCTTTATTTATTAAGAGAGAAAGAAACCATTTACCTTTTGAATTAAACACACTTACCACAGTTTTCAGACTCTGTCCATCCTTGTCATTAACTCTGTGACCAGGGACCCATGAACAAATGTTCTCTGAATGCTGTTACCACCATATAACAGTTTGATTGTTAAATGTACAATCCAGTGAAAGAATAGTCACTGTTTACCTCTCAAAGGTGAGCAACTTGGAAGAGTAAATGTCCTTTTCTCATCAAACCGTTAACCTCATAACTCACAACATTCATACTCCACTGTAGGTCAGGCTGACATTTTGATTAACACAAGTACAATTTTTAAAATGCCTGCACAATATTTCCCACGAGAAGGTTGAGGTTGCAAGGGACGAGTTCCAACATTATTTTTCGATATTAAAATTGATCTTTTCAAGATTGTGGACGCAGATTGCAGAGAGTAACACCGCAGCAAAAGTCACATAAATCACAAAGGGGTTCCATGTGAGGAGAAGTCTGCAGGTGAATGGCAGAGGATTTGACAGATGTTGTGACTTAAATGTTAAATGAGGAAAAGGAAACTGAAGCAGAGACAAACCCCTGTACGCGAATTTGAGCATTTAAATATTATACAACTTCTGACTGAACAAAGAGTGTTCCAAGACTAAGACTAAGAAAAGAGAAAATGTCTATGTTTGTGTGTTCCAGGCAAACTGTGCATTAGTCATGGACATTTTTAGTGACTTTTCAAGTGATTATCTTTATGAGTGAGTCATTGAATTGTTTATTCAATAAATTTGATCCAAAACACTGATTCATTCAAGAACAATGAAAACTCTTATCGTTTCTGCAATGTTTATAATGCAGAAATGGGAAATTCCGTATTCTAGGATGCCATTTTGAATTCATCACATCTTTTTGAGTGAGTCATTGAATCGATAATTCAACCTATTCATTTCAAACTGCTGATTCATTCAATGGTTGTAACGGTTCTACTGTGGCTTTTGTTTGTAACTATATTTGGTGGTGGAGCAAAAATGGTCAAATTAACTAGCAATACTGTATGTAAAAGATGCATTACTCAATATAACTGTGTTTATTAAACTGTTGTATAAAAGTAATATCACAAAAAAAAAAAAATACAACGTCATGATATAAAACAAATATATAAAATAATACCAATACCAACATAAATCCTAACAAACTATCTTACCTCTCTCTTTCACCCACCCACTCTTCTGACCTGCTGTAGCTCTTATAAATGCAAATAGGATACCTGTATGATGTGATTTGGATGACAATGGCATTTGAGGTTTAATCAGGTCTCTTATTTGTGTGCAAACACGGAACAGCCTCTTCCGAAATAAATAAATAAATAAATATATGAGTAAGCCACGTACAGCCACAGATGGAAGGAGTCTCAAAATATACACCAGCGAACACAGGACATGACACCCAGATGCTTGTTAAATGAAGTGCATTAAATTTGTGCAAACACAAGGGCATTGATGCCAGGAAAAGACGTCGTTTTTCACGGTGAGTCTTTAAAAAAACTAACTGATTCTTAACATAGTGTAATTTGCTGGTGAAGGTGTTTGAGAAGTGGTAGGGTCATGGTTTGTGTCCTCTTCTGAGTCAGAAGCTTATGGAACAGCTCTGGTTACCCAAACATACTAATTTTATGGTTTGGTTGTCTGCCAGTTTGATGATTTTGTGTGTGCAAGGCCGTAGCCAGATTTTTTCCCCAATCCCCCTCAAATGCCATCACTTGCATATTGGCACCTGTGTCAATGTGGAAAGAACAATTCAAACTGTCCATTTATGCACCTGTGTTATGTGTACTCTACCTGGTGCGAGGCAGGCGGCCACCTGGCTCTGGGTCAACAGCCAGAAGATACTCATCTGTAAACAGGATTGGGAGAGAATGTAATTTCAGGCCAGTAATGCTTCCACATGCTCCCCTGTAAATGCTTTCTCTAGTTTCATTAAATTTCGATGAAGTATAATTTCTCTGAGGTTAAATTCACCCCCTGTCCTTCTGTAAGTGCAAGGCTATAAGCACAATTGTGTTTTTCTGCAAGAGAAAGAAAGTCTGGGAATTCTGTATGCTGTTAGACATCATTGTCTCTGTACAATTCTCTGTCTCTCTCTCTCTCTCACTCGCTCACTCGCTCATTCATTACTATGGCAAGCAGAATGGGTACTGTAGTTTTGGAGTCTCATAATGGTTTTCTCTGACAGAGCAGTCTTGGTTTGCTGTGCATGTCTTCGGTTAGCGGTTGTGATTTTATGTCTGACATGCAGAACAATGAGAAAAGTGAATGAATAAATAATCCAATGATCCTGATATGTGCTGACACAAGCCCGATCTGTCTCTTGTCCTGCCATTCAAACAGAGGGCCTAAATTAAGATTTATTAAAGTGCCAAAGCATAGCACAGCACAACAGAACAGAGGCAGCTGGTTTAAAAAAGGCAGATCAGAATATAAGGGTAATGGGAACAGAGTTTTCTCATTTCTCTTATGAATTTAGATTTTTGTTTATACAGTACTATTATTTGACCTGCCTAAATAACATCAAAAATATGCTCGACCTGATTTGCTGAAATCAAAACAGTGATGATAATAGTGGAGCGCCAGCCAATGAGATTGCTGTTTGTGCATTAGGTCCACCTGCTAGTTGAGAAACCAGTATAACTTCCTGCTTGTTTTAAAAGCTGAATAATTCTAAATTAACTCCATTATTTTGATAAGTGCTACACTAAACTTGTAATTAGCCGCTAAAGGTGAGTAAAATCTAAGAATTCATTAGCCAATGGCTAACGATAGACATTTAGTCACCCAGAGTGAAGATTTAGTTGCATATGCAAGCGATGTAGAGGGTGGTAATTAAACCCCAAACCAATATATAATTTAGCCGATATGAGTAATTATATTTCTTAGTTTTGCATGATGACATGATGAATGGATGGTTAATTCAGTGACGTTAAAGACTAGAGCTGATCTGTGCAGTTACGGCACTTGCGGCGAATTAAAGCCTGTGATTGTGGCCATTCAGTCAATGCTGGTGTTTATATTGTAGAATTATATTGTATTTTGTCGCCACGCTCGTGTCCGATGTAGAATAGAACCCATTATAGTCAGTGATGTTGTCTACACTGGATGCAGTAAACTGATGCCTATAAATAAAAAGCTCAGTACATATATATCCTACATATACTGTGTATATGAATATTAAACTGCATAAAGACTATTTAAATACGAATGTTCTGCATGTTCAATGGATTACCAGAAAATAGCCAACACAGACTTTGGGGACATTTTATTTTTATTTTTTTGTGTGTGTTTTATTATTATTTATTCATTTTAGATGTTTACGTTAGGTAAAGCTGTGCTTCCTGCAAAAACCTGCCCCTGTTGGTTTGGCAGTAGCTTGCTTGCCCTACACAGTTACCTTGTTTAATTTCTTAATTCAATATATATATATATATTATGTTCTATTTGTATTAAGTTATTTATAATAAGTGGAGTGAAGTTTACTGTTAAGTGCACTGATGTCAGAGTCATTTTGAATAATAAAGTTTATTGTTAAATTGTTAAATACCCTGCCTCCACTACATAGGCCTATGTTTGTCACATCATGTCTTTGATCACCACAGTTGAGTTATCATGGCAAACATTTTTTAGGTATATATATTGTTTATGTAGGTTATATATACTGTATACAGTACCAGTCAAAAGTTTGGACACATGAATGGGAAGTGTGTCCAAACTTTTGACTAGACTGTACTATAATATAGTCCACACATAAAGAATATCTGTTTCAAATGTCTTTTTTTATTCCCTAATATCGGTATCGGCACCCAAAAATTCATACTAAAATGTGGCATCTCAAAACCTCTTTCTCTGAAAAACAGAAAATAACCACTATTAAGTGGTGAGGATACAATGTCCCTCTAGACCAGAGACAAAATCAATAACATCTAAAATAGAAATCAATCTCAGGAAAGTATGTCAGTGACAGTGCTTCCACACAGCCCTGCATCTGACAGCTCAACCATTCTCCCATTCCTCAGATTTCACTGTACTGTCCCACTAAAGTTCATGTTTCCACTTCTTCAGTTCAGCACTTCTGCAAACAGATGGCAAGGTCTACATAGTCCTCATAAATAGAAGGACACTTTCCACAAAGTAAAGAGATTTTTCATAATTTGATTTGAATAAATGCTTCTTCTGCCTAAAATGATTGTGTCGGAACTTTAACCACATCAACTCTGCGGACCCACCGCTGGGTCCAATATTGCATATGCCTAATTCTCAAAAAATCTAAATAACAGCTGAAGTAGTTAATGAATGACAGACTGATGATGGCAGTCATTACACAATCTCACCCGCTAGATTTCCATCTTCCTCCTATACACACAAATTTATATGAATGATATTCACCTGTAATTTTTTTATGCAAATCATGAAAACAAAATTTCATGCATCTTCCTAAAATCGAAACATCTGTCAGCCCATTATAATTATACATATTCCTAAATTTTTGTACCAAGCAAGAAAAACTCCAAGCATTAGGATATAACTCTCCAAACATAACACTGACATAATCTTCATATCGTCATTTTCTTATAATTTAGTTTTTTTGATTTTGAACATTGAATTGGGTCTTCAAGAGTCAGTCATCTTTGCTTTTGACATGTTCATTCAACATGATGTGCTGATCTGCCAATCATTTTATGCAACTGCAGGAACTTCAAGGCGATAACCACTGTATTGAGGTATTTTTCAGAAAATATATCTCTGGGGTTTTTTATTTGATCTTTTTTCAGTTTTGTGGGGTGATGATTGTTTGATATGAATATCTTCTCTTTCATATGAGTATGTTAGATCACATTAGAGGCGAACAGCTGGTGTGTGGAGGGTGCCAGTAGGGCTCTTCAGTAATGAGTCTACTCAGGTGGCAAGACAACATTTCAACCTGTAATGTTTCTCAGTATGCTGCTCCTTTAAGACGCTATTAAATTAGTTTCAAAATTAGGCCTGAAAGAGTGAATGGATTGTAGGCAGCTTTTTTTTGTTGTTGTTGTTGTTGTTGTTCTTTCAATACAGTGTGTTCAGATACTAACTTGTACTCATTGAGCTCGCTGTAGATGCTCAACAAAAGGGCAGTGAATAAAAATGCAGTTTACCTTTTATACAGTGAAAAAATAATAATTATAATATCAAAAGATATAATTTCACTTTAGAATACTGTCAAATTCCCAGTTTTGCAAGTAAAAGCTATGAATTGCCTTACAAGTTAAAAAGACGTTTCTAGAAGTCCTTGCATGACATCAAATATGATTTATATTTTATGTAAATTTTGTTTGTTCAAATTTGTATCCGTAAATCACGGATTGGGTGTTGTTACATTTTATGTAAATTACTTTATTGTATTATTTTAGTGTTGTGTGTTACCATCTTGTAAAACCTGAAACATTGTCACCATATTTTCATTGTGTGGCAAACACAGCTGCCAGCTTATGTATGTATTTATTTATTTACTATAAATATAACAGCATATTTTTAGTGGAGTTTTGTGTGTGTGTGTGTGTGTGTGTGTGTGTATTTTTTATTTGTTTTTTTTTTGGGGCAGCCCATGGAGTCTCTATAAACTGTTATTGTATGGCATGCGCTGCATAAAGATTCTTGAGAAAAATATTTTTTTGTTTAAACTAACAGCATAAGGTCTGGGGAACTTGAGGGTAAGTAAATAACCTCACTTTTTATTTTCGGGTGAACTAATCTTTTAAATGCCATTTCTTACAGTGCGCTACATACTAAATGACTACAAGGTCTCCAAAGCAACCCTAATAAACTCTAATCTTGTGCCAGTTAAATAATCTTTCCTCTCATCATTTCTGCCATCCCACTTCTCTGAAGATTTGATTTCATATTTCACAGTCAAAAAAAAAAAAAAAAAGATAACGCAATCTTATCAAGGATTGGGGCATAACATGTTTAAAAATACAAATCCTTCGCTTTGATTCTTTGGATTTCTTTGACTCTAAAACTCTTTGGATATATAAATACATTCACATTTAGAAATGTACCCAAATTAATATTAATACAAATGTTCCAGTAAAATTATACATCTACAAAGATAAGGGGATATGAATAGATATCAGCAAATGCACACACATTCTCTTTTGCTGAGCTCTCTGAGGGTTCATGGTGACTCACCTAATTAAAAGCTACAGTATTTAAATTAGAGTGTGCCACTGGAGAGGGAGAATCAAATTTCTTCCTTTTTGTGGACTGCACTCTTGCACAATTAACTCTTTTTCTACTGTACATATAACTAAAGGCATCTGGCTCTCTAAACCCTGCAAAATAGAAATAGAGAAAACACTGCAAAGGTGAGAACAGGTATGCTCATTGTGAAGCAGCTTCAAAAAAAGTGAAGAGCATCCCTTTTTTTTTTTTTTTTTTTTTGGATGGCAGGAAAGACTGAGGAATGAGCCACTGCTTTCTCTCTTGGATGACATTACAGTGATGGCAATGAGAAGAGGAACAGTCTTCCAGCCCCATTTTAGGTTATGAACTGTGTTTCCCAAAAGCATATCAAGCCAACGTATATTGTAGAGACTGCTGATGTCAATAGTTTCAACAAACTGTTTAGCCTTATGATGCTTCTTGGAAACACAACAATGGATAGGTCACCCAAAAAGGAAATTCACAAAAAAAAAAGAAAAAAAAAAAGCTGGAAAAATCTCGTTGTAAAAAGTGGATAGGGCTACATCTTCACATTTAAATATATATTATCATTCAAACATTTAGGGTCAAGAAGGTTTTTATTTAATTAATACATTCATCCTGCAAGAGTGCATTATTAAATAATAGTGATCATTAAAACATTTATAATGCCACAAAATATTATAAATGCTGTTCTTTGAACTTTCTACTTATCTAAAAATATATTACCGCTTCCACAAAAATATTAAGCAGCATTCAGTATTATCCAATATTTAAAATTAAGCAGTTTTCCATATTGATACGAAGATAAAATGATCCTGGCATAGAAGCATTAAAGAATGATTTCACTGAAATAATGGCTGCTGAAAATACATGTATTTTGACACTATTACTGTATTTATTGCATTTTCTATCAAATAAATGCAGCCTTGGGGAACATTAGAGACTTAGATAAAAATAATTGTAAAAAAAATTATCAACCACAAACTTTTGGCCTCCACAAATAAGTTCGACATAAAGTAGCTTTAATTTTGTGCTTGGAATATTTCTCATGAACCATATAGAATGCATTTATGGTGCTTTTTTAAGTTCCCATCTTTTGTTTTACAGAAAATAGAAAAATTTAGCTATAACACTCCTTTTACGATCAAGAGAATAATAAAGAAATAAAATCATGAGGGTGAGAAGATCACAGAACTTAAATTTTTTGGGTGAGCTAAAGCTATAGAAGATAAGAATATAAAATCCATACAGGACTGCTGTGATCGAAAGAAAGAGAGCTCTGTGAATACGCTCAGAATCATTACAGAGGTTCCATAATCTAAATAGACTGACTCTCATGACATTAAAGAGAGAAACAGGAAACTACACCCCCCTGTGGCTGATACAGTCAATCTTAAAGCTACAGAACCTAAATATACAATTGGAACATAACTTCTTTTAATTTTTAGAATTTGAACACTGAGGTTTCTGGGCAATCTTATTCACTGGTATTCACAAAATTAACAATGTGCACAGAAACATACTGTACATAACTGTAGCAGTTTTATTCAATCGAATTAATCAATGCTGAGCATATTTTAAATAGACATGGTTTTCTTAATGGATTTCTGTGCTGTCCATATCTCTCTGTATGTGTGGTGATGGGTGTGAATCAGTGTTTTTGACTGCGAGTGTTGTGTGTGGGTGGGTGGCTGTGAAGCTTCAATGGGTGCCGTGGGTACCATCCACCATGTCCAACTAAAGAGCCAAGGCTTTGGTATTTATTGTGGTATTCTTTTGTGATACTAGTTGGGCAAAAAGGCTTTAGCTTAACAAATAAACATGTCACAAACAAATTCAGGCCATTTCCAGTTGATTTCCTCTTTGCTGCTATTTTAAACGAGCTTTAGCAACCCATATAGTTATAGTTACAACCTATATAAAAATATAAAAATAAAAAAAAACATCTGTCCAATTTATACTTGGCTATATTTGAGGACAAATTTGCCAGCAGAGGTGAAAAGTCTGACAAAAGCTCCCTTTTAAATATTTAATGAAGTGGTAATAAATGGTTTTTGTTTTTTAATGCAAAAATTTTAATAAATACATATGTACTTATATACATCATTAGCTGATTACCAATTTTAATTACAAATTTGTCGCCAGATTTGCCAAAACCTCCCTTTAAATGGTTGATGAAATAGCAATAAAATAAATACATGTAACACATCTTTATCTCCAGTTAATTATTATTAACTCGATACAAAAACAAAAGTCAAGAAGTTAATTGAAATTTCCTGTCTTTCTTTAGAGATGTGCAGTACGAGGATGTCATCAAAGGTTAAATTATTGATCGATAAACTTTAACGCTTTTATTATTTTTAAAAATAATGTTTTTTTTATCACTGAGATTAACCTATAATTACTTTTATATAAAAGCACTAAAAGTCTATGGTACAGCATGTCCTCATTTCTACAAGCTGTGCGTGTGTGTGCTTTGCCATTCGTTAAATCTGTGCCTTTCTAATTCTGTCAGTTGCCGAGTAACCGATTAAAGTCTCTTTCTTTTAAATGCCGTCTCACTGCATCTGTGTTGAGTCTCTGTTGTCTTTCTGTACCTCAGTTTTTCTCTCTCTCCTCCTTTCCCTGGCCCTCACGTTAAAGCAAAGATTGGATTTTTATTTGGAGTGGTTAGGCCTCCCTCAATCCCTTTAATATGGACAAATGGGTCTTATTATTCTCTCTGTGGCCAATCCTGCAGACGTATAACCTAAAGAAAAAAGAATCAAGACTTTCTGCCTTCCCTCTCCTTCTGTCTTGTTTCTTCCTCCCCCTTTTCATTCTCTCTATTCATTTTTTAAAACTCTTTCGCCGTATCCGCTCGGGAAAAAGAGCGGAGAGAATACAGAGATGCTCACTTCAATTTAGTTGGCATGAATAAACAATGGGGTTTCCATGTGCAGGATAAATTTCCCCTGGCGACACACACTCATACACACTGGCCCAGAAACACGTGCTCACACACACCTGCAAAGAAACACACTTTCACCGATCAGGTTATAAACACACGGGTGCACACGCTGGGTAATATATTGAGTCTCAAACATATGAGAGGATAGTCCTACAAACACTCACCCCCGTAATTCACTTTAGCACTTACCGTTGCTAGTTCACGCTCATCCATACTCGCGTTTAAACAAATTACATGCTCCGATGCGTTTAAAATCTCTATTTTAGTTAGTTGCCTCCGCAAAAGTGTGTTTGTATGAATAAGTGAATGTAAATGGGAATAAGAAGGTTAAACGAGCCTCCGAGAGCCGTAAGGAAACAAACGGACTCCACTTGTCTACGTCAGTCATTTCAATTTAGTCGCTTGCATAATGAGAATTTTATCTCGGCACAAGCTTAGGGACTTGACTGAATGAGAGCAGAGTGTAATTAATGAGAGCACAAATTCCCATGTGTGCATCACACACAAATGTATTTCACGCGGTCTCGAGGGACCATGGCTACATGTATCATGCGGCTCCATGAACATGTGGCTATCAGTCAGATTGCTGTAAAAATGAGTATGATAAGACATATATATTCCTTAAAAGTCCGACATGCGTGAATGCAAGCGAGAACATCAGAAGGAAATGACTCTTTGAAGCGGTAGCAATGGCACAATTCCAGACTTGATATATATATATATATTCACTTAAATAGGTCTCTCAGAAGCACAAGAGGGGAAATCGTTGCAAATTGAAGTCTCAGATGCTGTGAGTCTTAATGGAACTTCATAACAGTGGCATTGTGAAGTGGCTCCTCTAGAAACAATTATAATGTCGTTTTAGTGTAATACGCGAGCGTGTGTTTGCTTGTGTTTATCTAGTGCTTTGAAGTCCCAACGGTAACCACATCTGCTGCAAGGTTTGACTTTTCACGCATTTAACAGTGTGTTTTCTATAACGAATCGGAACATGAAAGCCTTGACCAGAGCAACTGGTGTAGGAGCATCTCTTCCTCTTTTGTTTGGGGTCTTTTAATGGCGTGGTGGGCCTGCAGGGACTCCTAATCAGCAGCACAGCTGCATTTTATGATTAATGAAGCAGTGCACATCGCAAACGAGTCTGTCTATTATAGGCAGCATCAAAGCCTCAAAATAGATGTTATGGGTGGCTTGTGAACATTTTTCCCTTTTATGTTCTTGTTAAAAAAAAAAAAGATTCTAGATGTGTCCACAAGTTTATCACCAGCTGCTTAAGAGAAAAACAGATAAGGATATACATAGAAATCAAAAATCGTTTTATCAGTGTCATAAGTCACCCAAGAGTATTATATGTACCAGGGGTATTCAAATGTTGTGATGTCAAGGACCCTTAAATATGATGATGCTCTAAAAATGTATATTTTCATGCATACACAAAACACAAAACCAGCCTGAAATGTTGAGGCAGGATGGACCATGCTTTCACGTTCTTTACGCCAAATTCTGACCCTACCATCTGAATGTTGCAGCAGAAATCGAGACTCATCAGACCAGGCAACATTTTTCCATTCTTCTATTGTCCAATTTTGGTGAGCCTGTGTGAATTGTAGCCTCCGTTTCCTGTTCCTAGCTGACAGCAGCGACATCCGGTGTGGCCTGCTGCTGCTGTAGCCCATCTGCTTCAGGGTTCGACGTGTTGTGCGTTCAGAGATGGTATTCTTCATAACCTTGTTGTAATGAGTGATTATTTGAGTTACTTTTGCCTGTATCCTCTCTTAACCAGTCTGTCCATTCTCCTCTGACCTCTGCCATCAATAAGGCATTTCGTTCACACAACTGCCGCTCACTGGATATTTTCTCTTTTTCGGACCATTCTCTGTAAACCCTAGAGATGGTTGTGTGTGAAAATCCCAGTAGATCAGCAGTTTTTGAATACTCAGACCAGCCCGTCTGGTACCAACAACCATTCCACGTTCAAAGTCACTTAAATGCCCTTTCTTCCCCATTCTGATGCTCGGTTTGAACTTGAAGTCGTTTTTACCACATCTAGATGCCTAAATGCATTGAATTGCTGCCATGTGATTGGCTGATTAGCAATTTGTGTTACCAGGCAACTGAACAGGTTTACCTAATAAAGTGGTTATTCCCCTTTTTTTTTGTTCGATTGCTAAACGACAGTGAGCACAACTGGAGTCACATGTGCAAAACTCTAACTACAGTCTGCACAGCAGCAGTTCATGTGGACCAAACTCTAGTTCGTTTTTCATTGCTTGAACACAGTTTTCAAAACTCTACACACTTATCCCATGACTTCAACCACAACCTGCATAACACTGTGGATTTACAGCACTTTGTTCAAATGCTAACACACTGCTGTCAAAACTGTGAACCGCACATTCAAAACAGAATAGATTTCAGCCTTGTGCCTTTCAAACACTGCTGATTGCAATTTCAGGGTTAGCCCCTCAATTATTTGTTTGAATTACGGTATGTACTTTTAGTTTCTACCTTTTTTTTTCTCATTACTGTAATTCCGTAAATTACTACAGACTATTGAAGCAAACTGCTAATTTTCATTTACTTTAAATAATTATGTTCTAAAAGTTTTGATAAATCATGTGAAAGAATGTCATTTTTTTCTTTGAAGAAAATATTACTTTGTATGAAGTCACTGAAATTGTTCAAACTGTAAAGATAAAAAAAAGTTTGTATTTTCTGTATTGGTTAGGGTGACCATATGAGTCATTTTCCCAGGATGCGTCCTTGCCAGGATTTCTATATTGCCTAAAACATCCAAAGTAGTTAAACCAATAACATGCAGGTATGTTACATAATCAACCAATCGTGGTGTGTGAGAAGGTAAGATCTACAGAGAACGATCAAAGCAATACAAATACACGTACATGTTAGGTGTTTGTTCGTTCATTCAACTTGAAGCGTTGCTGTGCACCGATCATTGTATGACACCAAAAGTACCAAGAGAGTGATTTTACAGAGTGTTTTTTTCGATTGCTAAACGACAGTGGGCACAACTGGAGTCACGTGCAAAACTCAAGGTACAGTCTGCACAGCAGCAGTTAATGTGGACCAAACTCTAGTTCATTTTCAACCTGGTCTCACAGGATTCCGTGAACTCTACACACTTATCCCATGACTTTAACCACAACCTGCACAACACTGTGGATTTACAGCACTTTGTTCAAATGCTAACACACTGCTGTCAAAACTGTGGACCACACATTCAAAAGAGAATAGATTTCAAACACTGCTGATTGCAATTTCAGGATTAGCCCCTCAATTATTTGTTCGAATTACAGTATGTACTTTTAGTTTCTACCTTTTTTTCTCATTATAATTGCTGTAATTCCGTAAATTACTATTTACTACAGACTACTACTACTTTTCATTTACCTTACATAATTATGTTCTAAAAATGTAAATAAATCATGTGAAAGAATGCCACTCTTTTCTTTGAAGAAAATATTACTTTGTATGAAGTCACTGAAATTGTTTCAAGTGTAAAGATGAAAAGCTAGTATTTTCTGTATTGGTGTTTGATGCTAGTGTTTTTCCTCTCAGTGTGTTCTGAGTGACAGTGTCTGTTATCTCAGTGAGGGTTGTGTGTAGTGTTTGGCTGCACTGAGCCTGTTTTGAGCCATGTGTTAAGAATTGTGTTGCTTGGAATGAGTTTTGAAGGTGATGTGAACTGTTTAGCTCAGGTGACTGTTGGTAGTGCAGACTGTAGTTAGAGTTTTGCACACGTACTATAGCTCCACTTGTCCTCACTGTCGTTTAGCAATCGAAAAAAAACTGTAAAGTGTCAGAGCAAAAAATTTACTTTTAAGTTAGTGCAAATGAAACCCATTCCAGAGAATATACCTTCAACTGAGAACAGAAGCAAGGCTCAATGTGCATCAGCAGCCAATTAGAGCCCTAGGACACATACCAGCAGCCAATCAGAGCCCTCACGGCATGTATCCTGAAAGAGCCCTTCCAGTGGGATATCACACTGCAACAAAAGCTAAGCCATCTCTTTCTGCTCTGTACAAAGACAGAGCCGTGGAAACACCGCAAAAACGTTGTTTAAAGCTCACTGGGGAGAGATTGTTTTTTCCTGTGTGAGCTGTCCATCTTTTCCACATCCTCTGTCTCCATACTGTGAGTGGATCAATTGCAAGGTAAATGTTGGTTTTCAGCACACCAATACAGGACTGCTCGAGATCTTTTGCTTTGAGCTAATTAGATCCATTTAGAGAGGAGAGGAAGATGAAAAAGACAAGTGTTTATTGTTTTCTGCCTCTCCTGCGGGCTTCTTCCGTTAATACAAAAGTTTATGGCTCAATAAAGAACACAACCACAGAGAAACAAGGCCCTATACCTGCTCTGAGGAAAGAAGAGTTTTAGGCTACTTCATCAAAGGTCACAAAGTCAGCCTCCAAAAGCCAACTTATGCTTCATAGGAAGTTAGAGAACTTTTTCTTCATGGTTAGACTGAATTACCTGTTGAATTTCACTTAGACCATCAAATTATTAATTCATACCAGAAAGCTCCTAATGCAGTTCAAATACATGCAGAATTATAAAATGAGCTCCTGACATATAAAAAGAAAATGTGAACAAAATTAAACCATACAAGTGTCTTGATATATTTAAAAGTGAAGCATGCACTAACTACAAACCTGCCACTATTATACTCAAAAACGCTGAATTTATTTGATTAAAAAAAATAATAATATATAAATATATATAAATATATATATACAGTCCAGACCAAAAGTTTGGACACACCTTCTCATTCAAAGAGTTTTCTTTATTTTCATGACTATGGAAATTGTAGATTCACACTGAAGGCATCAAAACTATGAATTAACACATGTGGAATTATATATGGAATTATATGAATAACAAAAAAGTGTGAAACAACTGAAAATATGTCATATTGTAGGTTCTTCAAAGTAGCCACCTTTTGCTTTGATTACTGCTTTGCACACTCTTGGCATTCTCTTGATGAGCTTCAAGAGGTAGTCACCTGAAATGGTCTTCCAACAGTCTTGAAGGAGTTCCCCGAGAGATGCTTAGTACTTGTTGGCCCTTTTGCCTTCTGTCTGCGGTCCAGCTCACCCCTAAACCATCTCGATTGGGTTCAGGTCCAGTGACTGTAGAGGCCAGGTCATCTGGCGCAGCACCCCATCACTCTCCTTCTTGGTCAAATAGCCCTTGATGCCTTCAGTGTGACTCTACAATTTACATAGTCATGAAAATAAAGAAAACTCTTTGAATGAGAAGGTGTGTCCAAACTTTTGGTCTGTACTGTATATATATATATATATATATATATATATATATATATATATATATATATATATATATATATATATATATATTAATATTGTGAAACATCATAATCAATTTAAAATAATTATATTTTAATATATATTTTTAAAATGTAATGTTTTCCTGTAATGGCAAAGCTCACAATCTTTAACAAAATTGACCTTTAAATATCAGTAGAAATTATATAGCTAATGAAATAAATAAATACAAAAAGTTCTAAGTAGACAGAATGTGTCATACAACGTTTGCCTGCTGAGCTCTCTCAGTAAGCGCACCTATGTTTTGCACACATGCCAGTGTGTGTCTGGATCAAACTGAGTGAGTTTACAAGCGTAGAAATGAGTACAAGGACTTTTGACTTGCAAAGGACAAGGTGAAAGACAGAACCTCTCCTCTGCAGGTACTCACTTCATCTTTTACATCTCAGCCAGTGTCATCTCTTAGATTTCTGTATGTTTAAAGCAATATATCATCCAAAAAATTTTAATTTTTTATTTTGTACTCACCCAATTCACTCAGTCTTGTTCCAGACTTGGATGTTGTTAGATTTTGGGATTTCAGGAAGACTTCTTTTTCCACATACAACAGTCAATATTTATCACGTCCATAAACACCAAAAACTCCATACGAATTTTACCCTAAATTCCATTTCTAAAGCCAAACAGTATGTCAGCTTACACAGAAAAATATAATATTGGCATATCAGAAGGGAATAAATATTGACAATTTCTTAAAAATTAGACTAATAACTCACCCTTAACCCTTTCCTTATAAGAGTATAATTCTTAAGCTGCCATTATGCCACTATGAATTCTCATATTCAAAAATCTTTTATGATGCCCAAAACATTTTGTTTTATGAATATTAAAACAGTGAATATATCAAAAGAAAAGGTCTCTGTTTGTACAGAAAAAGAAAATGTTTACGATATATATATATATATATATATATATATATATATATTATATAATATTTGATATAAAATTTTGATTATATAATATATCAAAAATCTTTATTTATTTATTTATTTTATCACAGACTTTGCCCAGATCAGGTTTAGAATGATGATCAAAACATGAATTACTGGAATCCATCAACACCTCCAAAATGTACACAGCTGAATATAGTACCTCTTTGTGGGTGCTGAAAGTTTTGATTTATATGCTGCTGAATGTTTCATGTCTCCTTCACTTGATTTTGGAACAGGATGTGCTGTTCTATTTTAGAATATCTGTAACAGTGCCACCTACTGTATAACAGCAAAACATGGTATCCCAGCATAATATGTCTGTGGCGTAGAGGTGTTGAATGAATGATGGAAAATGTCATCAGTAGCTGGGAATGAGTTATAACCTTGGATTTCACAATAGAAATCTTAATTTCCCTATCTGTATCAGAGACCCTCTTACCTGTCAAATTTGATATTTCAATTGGCACGTGTGGGTGTTTGTAAAGATAAAATGAACAAAATTAACTGCAGAAAACTTTTTTGAATTTTTCTTTCTCTCTATCTTTTTTATCCCCATTCGTTCAGGCACATGAGAGAGTGAGTGCAAAGGAAGCCATCTGGAGCTTAGAAATCAATGGTGTTTCGTGTGAGTGATGGTAGGGTTTTGCCGCAGGGTTAAATACCGCAGGCTAACGCTCACATCCTCCAGCGTCAAGCTGAGAGATGGTGTGGAGGGGAGCGCCAGTGGAAGCATCAGGGGCTGTTCTGCTGTTCTATATGGTCAGCACTAACACTCATTTACATCCAAAGCATTTCTTCACCTATCAACATACAGCGCTGTGAAATTCTGCGATAGCAAAAGAGATGTGTGTGTGTTTTAACCCTGAGAGAGAGAGCGAGAGGAGCCTCTTTCATCTGTTTATGTCTCATTAATACAACCCCAGTGACAGAGCTAATCGCAACATGCCACAGATAACAAATGTAAGGGCAATGCTTCATGAGAAGAGATGTGACAGCGCCATAAGCAGACTGAATGGAAGCCTTCATTGACCATGGCTTGGAGAAATGCACTGTAATTATACTCTGTGCTTATAATGGGAAATCATGTCCAAGCAATAAAGACTGATGTTCCTTAGTAGCCCAACCTGTTATGGCTCCCCCTGCTGACAAGTCTTTGTGACATTTTAATATGGTTTATTCCTCGACTGCTTGCGTAAACTTCTCTAAATTAGGCTATGTCTACATTAACCTGGATACATTTGAAATCAGTGTTTTTTTGTTTAAAAATCTTTTTCAAAACATCTTACAACTTACTGCTGAACCCAGGTCACACTCAATCACTATTCATTGTGTGCAATAAAATGCAATTTGCCTGATGTTTTGCCTCAGGACAGCAATTGAGAGTAAACATTGTTGTTTTTGCAGGATTGTAATATGAAAATGTATCTTAGTAACACTTATCTGTAAAAGTGAAATCCACATAGGCACATAGATATAAACATAGATATCATTAGAGTTTGCGTCACATGACTAATGACAAATACCTCTCTACAGTTTCACGGTAACACAAAAATAACCACTTAGAAAATCTTCAAAAAGCTTGCAGGACAAAACGCTGTAAGTTTGGATGACATTTTTTTTTTAAATGTATCCAGGTTAATGAAGACATTAGTCTTAAATGAATGTGGTCCTACAAAGAAAGTGGATATGGAGTTGGTGCATTGCATGGGCTGATGGGTCTATTTACTATATATATGCTGGAAATGGCCTGTCAGGCTTAATTCAAAAGCACCAGACCTTTGTGGGAAGTCCCGCGTTCTGTTCCTGAAAACTTTGTGGTCTATCATCTCTTGCTTTGTGCTGGGCCGCATACGACATACAATAGAAAGTGGATCGCTATTCCTTTCACGGATGCTGAGATGATCTCCCACCCTCCAGTAAAGCCCAAACTGGTCTGCGGGGCCACTTTTTGCATACCTAATAACTGGCTTTTGATTCACCTGTCATTCAAGTGCTTATGATAGGGTAGGCCAGGATTTTACCTAAGGCTGAGAGAGTTATTCGGTGCCCTGTTCATTTGTATTAAGCCGCTTTAAGTGCATTAAAGGTGATAAAGTGGGCCAACTCTGATAGAGATCTTGGTGTTCTGACTCGCTCCAAAATAGGGAAGATTAAGATGCAGTCAGTTAGCACAGTCCTTAATGGCCTGGTGGTAAAGACCTCTGGTGGGACTGCAGTCTAAGACGTTGTTTTATATTATATTTGACGCCCAATGAGAGAAAGCTTTATTATCATTTCGCCAATTTTGTTGCAGATTTGATTAACTTTATTCTGCCAGAGGCTGAGATACGCTACCAAAAAATCTGAATTGTAGAATTAGTTATCTTTCAATTAATGTGAATGTGGATTTGAATTGAATTGGCCATGTTTACACTCTAACACCCAACAAATTTGAACCAATTTTAAATGAGGAAACTGAATGCATGGTCAGTGCAAGTTTAGAAAAAATATATGAGCACTATGAGGTAATTTCATTTGAGTCTGCTATGATTACAGATGTTTTCTGGGAAAAATTCCATTTGTGCTGCTCCAAAAGTGCCTCCTATTGGCAGAAAATGATTTAGAATTTTCAATCAGCCCATTTGCTGTATTCCTTCAGACCAACAAAAATTTTTTTTTTTCTGATGTTTTTACCCAGCAAACACACAGAGTTGTAAATGTGAACCTGTGTGTTTGTGTATGTATATGTGTATATATGTGGCTTTGCTCTTCAACACAATGGTAACCCCCAAACAACTTAGAAACCCTTTTAAATCCTGAAATAACAGAACACTAAACACTAACAAATTACTTATGTGCAAAAACACCAATCTACTTAAAATCTAGTTAAAAGTTAGTTCTGTGAATTCTTCTTCCCCAACATTCAAATCTGAAGTGCAATTCTGCATCCTGTTTGCTGCATCAATTCAAATTCAGGCACTGGATTATCATTTAAATTACATCATCAATTCAGTTCTGAATGGTGCACATCCCTGCAGAAGTTGTTGTTGAATAAGCTGACATTGTAGCTGTAAACTCCCTTATGTTGACAGTAAATATGACTGTGACATTTTTATAAACAGAAAAACGGCACACAAAAATCTCCAGTGCTCCTGTCTAAACATGCCTTTGACTGCACAAGGTACGGTACGATTGGAAGGAACGTAGTCGTCACTGGTAAAAGGAGCTGCACCTGTACCATCTTTCTGTTTGCTGCCTATTCCGAAAATAACATCCGGACATGCTAAGAACACTGCCGCACTTGGAAAATGTGAAGAGGAGAAAAAAAACCACTTGATTCTTTCTTTACCAGAAAGGCCCAGGTATCTCTCAAACAGATGCAGGCATTTTGTGTTAAAGCATTGAGCATTGAGCACCAAGCATTGAGATGTGTTCTCCATGATTACAGCACAAGTCTCCACCAATTCAATCTAAGGACTCCATATCCAGCTGTCCACATGTGAGGCAGCTGCAAAAACTGAAATTGTTGTTTGCTGCATTGTTGTTTGCTGACTGGAGCGAATTGACTGTGCAGAGATGCAGAAAGAATGTCGGAAATGTCAGTGACAGTCGTCCTTGAGATGATTGAGGATAATATGTGGATATAAATCTTTATCGCTGCAGAGGATTCAAGGAAAAACCCCAGACGGGCATAAAGTCATTTTTTAAATTTATTTGAGCCATTGACATGACATTAAACATAAATCATAACAAGCTCCGCTAATGAGCTGAAATTTAATGTAGATCACACTCAGAGAAAACACAATATAAATGACACAGATCGACTCCTCTCCAGTTGGGCAACACATTTATTAAAATGGTACGACATTTTTAGTTAATTGCCGACGGTTGTCTTGGATTTAATGAATTACAATCTATTACACGCTATCATGCCTGTTAGCAGGGCTTAATTCAGTTGAAAGTTCGGCAGGAGTTACAAATTGGACCTAATTGTCTGCGCTACAAACCCATGACATATTTGCATCAGATTGTCTGGGAAAATATGAGCTTTGGGAGGGGGGGGAAGGATTTACAAGAAAAAAGACCAGATGTAGTTATTTTAATGAACATCTTCAAGTCTCTGAGGCACCTTGCCAAGATCTGGGTCTTGAACTCAGGGGAACTGAGAATTGTCAGAGCTGTAAAAAAAATTTAGATTGGGGGGCTTAATTATTGGGTGAAAACTGTGTGGGAGTTTTTCCCCATTATGTTTTTGTAATGATTCCTTTAAGGCATGCTAAAGTTTGGTATGTGTGACAATGCTGTTGTAGTCAGAAGAGAGAAGAGTAGGGAAAACCTGTTTGCCCTCTGGCAATATTATAATACAGAATTGGCCATCATTTAATACGTTCATTTGCAGATGAATGAAAGCAGATGAATGAATGAAAGCTTGCTAAAGAAAGAATGCAATTTTCTTTTTGGGCTTCACTGCTTATCATGGTGCAAATGGCACAATGAAGATCTTTATCAAAAAGCTAGCTTGACAAGATAACCACCTTTCTCTCCTCTTTGCAAGAATTGTTTTCAAAAGGTCCTTCTGGGGGGGGGGGGGGGGTATTGTTTGATATGTACTAGATTTGTCAAATTAAATGAAATGGCATTTTGCTGCCTTTATTTCCAAGCCAAAAGTAAAAAGTCAGGTTTAACTGGTTAGCATGACGCTATTAGCCGTATCTTTCTCCCTTGACTAACATTCAAAAATGAGCTATTTATGCATGTGTATGTGCATGTATGTATGTATGTCGCAGGATACTTTAGAGCTCACCAAAAACAAAACTCTACGTGTTATCAGAGAGAGAGGTTGAGAGCTGTAGCTGAAAGAGCTCTGAAGAACATCCATGTTTCTACCACCAGCAACCTCCCAAAGAAAAATGGAGCATCTCTGACTTTGTAATCAAAATCAAGTCCAATATCGACTTTACATCAGAAGCTTCCTGCACTCACAGCTTCCATTATGAACAGCCTCATGCGCTCTACCAAAACCGAAGGAAAAACACAAAAACCAATATCACATCCTCAGTGGTATGTTTGTCCTATGTGCTATTTTGAGCACAGACCTAATACATTTTTTTTACTAAATGCATTTACTAAATGTAAAAAAATAAATGAATAATCTCTAAAACAAATTGATTCATTTTATTGATTACTTTTTGGCAGTGCAATCGTGGTGAAACACGGGGTGCCTGAGAATTTGAAGTTCTAGTCATTGGCTCTATTACCATGACCATTAAATGTAAATTTTCCCAGGACAGTCTTAAAGCATTAATGACATTCATGAAAAATTAAATGAAAATCTGAATTGCAGCTTAGATCTCAGGGCCATGTAACTAGGCTTTGCTTTTAGGAGGGAGGGGAAATCTCTGAAATCACTCCCATCTTGTGTTATGCTAGCACACGTTAGATGTGCTCTTTATCAAGCTCATTAATCTCAGAGATGCACTTTTTTTAATAAATATAAGCTCCTGTGCTGTAATAACAACTAGAGGAAACGGGCTCAGAGGCCTGCCTACAAAAACAGTTGTCAGCACATGCCAGGATTAGATCATTATCAAAGCCATAATGTTCCTTTTTCTTTCTCTCTCTCTCTCTCTCTCTCTCTCTCTCTCTCTCTCTTCTCTCTAACTGATAATAAATAAATAATGGGTACAGTCCAAAAAAAAAAGGAATACATTTAGCAGCTTTGCATCCCATGTGCAATGATTTTCTGGGTTGACAACTGCTACAAATCCTATAAAGGAATACAGCGATCCAGCTCATCGGTTCAGATGCAGTTCACCTCAGTGATCCCGGCCTCAATCCAGACATCTCATGAGATACATTTGGCCATATTTTAATGGAGTGGCCTCTCCTCAGTCACTGCTGTAGTTGCCATGGCGATAGGGTGACTGTGGATTCCACAAGCAATACATTTGTGTCATACTAGTGGTACTGACAAATGTATTGATGCATTCTCAAGCCCATGTCTGTAGACATGCTGAAAATGTATTTATCTGCTTATGTAAAATTGCTAATGCCAAGATATTCATATAATGTTATTTATAGCTGATAAATACAAGCTACAGAGCTGGTCTTTTAGAGCCAGACCTGCACATTACAGCTTTTTCTGGTCAAGAACAGCCCACTTTGACAGGAAGAGAGCACCGGACTAACATGTAAAGCTACTAATTACAGCACGACAATATATTGGTGTAGAAAACACTTTCAAAGACAACCAAGAAAAGAAAAAAAACAGGCAAACAAATTGCATAGATATTGTGGTTCGTCTATCAAGTAAAAGTATTAGGATTATTACACAAACTTAACGGGTTGTTTTTTTCAAATTCGGCCAGTTTTATGCCTAGCATTTGATTTTCATTAACATCAAAGGATATCAACTTCTTGTTTTTTGTTATATAATGGTCAAATGTACACTACTTATTTAGTTGGTTAATCTTTATTTAGCATGAAAAAGTTTAATTAATTGATTAATATTAAAAGTCTTATTATTAGCCTTACCAAGACAACAGAGTATGTCATTTAATTAAAAAAAAATGTTAAGTTAAATTTCCACTGTCATGACATGCTAGAAATAACACTGTGGTGGGATTTTTCATTACTTTCAGAAATAATTACAGAATTATCTTGTGATGCATGTACATACACTGATAAACTGATGGACTGATGGAATGTTAGTGGAAAATTAAAGTAGTGAAAATTAAAAAGTAGGAGAGTTTACTTTCTAGAAACCCCATAGTTCAAGAAAAGAAAGAAAAAAGCATACAACAATAAATAAATATTAATTTTATTTAAAATTTTAAAATTTTATTTACTCCTAGTGGGTTAGATATTGATGAAATGATTAAATACATTAATTTTATTAAGTTAATTAGTTAACTTTTTACTATATGCCTCTAACAAAACTTTTTCAAAGATTTAACACGCACCTGGCATACGGGTGGATGAACACAAAACCCTTTGTAAACCGAGCCAGTAAGATTAGAGCTTGCCAGATCAACACAATGCTTTCCAGTTCTGCTTGCATCATGCACCAGGACAGACTGTGGGTGGTTCATGGGTGTGATGTCTGAGACTATTGCAAATCAAAAATGAGAGCAACAGAAGGAAAAAACTAGTATCAAAAAAGTGACAAAAAGAAATAAGACCGACCAAACTATTCTTCTTGAGCACCTGTTACTCAAACACATTTACTGATTTGTTGAATAGGGGAAGTCAATAGACACTCAGCCAACCAAACAAAACCTATCACTGCCTGACTCACGCAATTACATGCAAGACTTCCTTCATTCTCCATGTCAGTCAGCAGATAACAAGTTTTATCTCCAATGCTGGCACAAGTTTTTACCCATCTAGAATGTGACATTTGTACTGACACAATTAGTCTGAGATCGGGACAATTCGCACATCGGCTTGATTAAATCTGGCTGGCTGAAACAGGGTCTGGCAGAGTACATCGTAAATTCGAAACGCACCCGCCATCCTTTATAAATCAGATTGAGACCTCTTTAACCCGTCGAGAGATGCCCGTGTGACCCCGACAGATGCCTATTGGTTCAGTTGGCGAGAGCTAACGAGCATGTGGGCGCAAGTCGATGAAGATGATGATGGCGCGGAATTGACGCCAAGCCCATCGGGCACCCCCACAGCTGTGCGGCACCCAGGACAGGTGCCCGGACCGTTACTGGTGAATCTGCTCAGTATGCAGCAAAGTGATATTGATTGAGCTTCACGCTGCCATTTAGTGGTTCATTGAACAAGTATGAAAATAAATATGCCATTTTGTTTATACAAGCCGTTCATTAATATTCCGCGAGGGAGAAGGGTAAATGGCTTTACCCAGGGTGGCGGCGGGCAGACACCTGCCGTCTGTCTGTGTTAGGGTTTATTTCACTCCAGAGGGTGAGAAGAAAACACAATGACAGCCGTAGGCATCTGCCTGATAACAGAAAAAGTCAATTTTTGTTTGGAAGGAGGGTTTGCCAAGCTCTGTAACATGATCTCCTACACAAATTAATCCACCGTGGTTTCATGATGGCTCTGGCAAGGCAGGGATATTGAGCTGTGCTGTAAAAAAGTATCTGTTTGAATCCACAAGCAGCATAAAACTGAGTTGATTGAGTCGGTCAGAGTCCAGATAGTTAAAAATACAAATCAACAAGGAATTGATTTGAATTCTATTCTGGTTTGCTCTCTGTGGTAAGATGGAGAAAAGAAAAATGCTTCCATTTTCCACAATGTAAACAATTTCAGACCTCTCCAAATTTTTCTAGTGACCTGCTCCATCTAGCAAGTCTTTCAGCTGGGCCAACTGCATTTCTGTGAGTTAAATTTTAGCCATTATGGCAACAGTCTGTTAACATTAGCTCAATCAGAAATTATATGTTGAGTGAATGGAAAAGTTTTAGTTCACCAAGCAGTGTTGTTGGTGTAATTAAATGTTTAAATTGCAATAATGGTTTATTTCTTAAAAGGATACTCCACCCCAAAATGAAAATGTAATAACTTACCCCCATGTTGTTCCAAACCTGTAAAAGCTTTGTTCATCTTAAGAACTCAATTTAAGATATTTTGGATGAAAACAAGGAGGCTTGAGACTGTTTCATAGACTGCAAAGTAAGTTACACTGTCGAGGCCCAAAAAAGTATGAAAGACGTCATCAGAGTAGTCCTTCTGCCATCAGTGGTTCAACCATAACTTTATGAAGCGACAAGAATACATTTTGTAAGCGAAGAAAACAAAAATAATGACTTTATTCAACAATTCCTTTGTCAACAGTCTCCTCTGTATCTCTCCACATCACTCAAACTGCCTGCTCTCTTCTGTGTCAGCTGCTCCACAAGGATGCACTGTTTCTACATGTATTTAGCTTTGATTTGAAAAACGTATAACAATTTACAGTACATATAATAAATATATATATATATATATATATATATATATATATAATATATATATATATATAATTATTCATTAACTATGATATTGTGTAGTTATCTCCTGTTATTTCTCTATTTTCAATGTGTTTAAAGGGTTCATATGATGCTTTTTTAAAGGTCATTATTTTGTGTATTTGGTGTAACAAAATGTTGACAGGCTTTTTAATTTAATTATATTTTTCAAATACTGTAAATTATTGTTGGTCCTCTATGCCCTGCTTCTATCAAGTGCGTTGTTTTCTACAAAGTCCCTCCTTCCAACAAGCACAGTCTCCTCTGATTGGCCAACTGATCCAGTGCATTGTGATTGGCTGAAACGGTCATCCATAAAATGCGTTACTGTTCTGTTGTAAGTAATCTTAAAGATTCCTAAATGCATCTACTTTCGGAAGGCCAAATAAAGTGCTTTTCCTTTCGCCTAGATACACACAGCGTCTTCCTGACATGGCTGCTTCAACACTAACTGCAGTTACTGAAACCACACCTTCTTTCTTTGTTTGAACATTTGGGCGCCATTACGCAAATACTGTATTTCCACATAGTAGATATGTGGGGGCGTGTTTGAATGAGTCGTTTTAGGGGGGCATGGCATAGTCTTAACTTTGATAAAGAATATATGTTTGGTTTTTAGACTTTAGTCTTTGCAACTTCAGGGATCTTATTTATGCACAATCAGCTTTTAACACTCCAAAGTGAAAGGAAAACTTGAAATCGCATCATATGACCCCTTTAAGTGCATGTGTGTCAGAAATCTAAATAAAGGCTGCTCAGAGCCGTAGATGAGTGACATTGAATTTCTCACATACATCAGCTCTGAATCCCACACAATGTCTGAACATATCGAAGCTCCATCTGACAGACCGACTGTGCTAAAATTGAATCTTTAATAATCTTTATGTAATTTGATATTTTCACAATCATTAAAATCCAGCAGACCAGGATGCAGAACACAACAAATGCTGGTGACCAGACCTCTATGGTCAGTCTTTCAAGCCAGAAATGGAGCTGTGATGTAACATGCATATTCATAAAAAAAAAAAAGATCAAAACATATTTTATCTTTCACAGATAAACATGTGAGATAAATAAAACAACAGCTTTTTGGCATTGCGATATGAATATTTATTTAAGTTCCTTTCAAGGGTTGCCAGCATTTGGACCATTTTACACAAGTTTATTATCCGTTCAGAATAATGCATCACAGGCCATGAAAGTCCATTTTAGAATAAACTCGGAACTCAATGAACTTGCAAAACAGCATTATGCATGACTATGGCTACATAAAAGGCTCAGAGATTGCAAATATTTTGAAGTATAGTTGCTTGCTAAGTTTGCTAAGCTACAACCACAGAATATACCCCAGTAGTCCAATTCAGCATTATTTATTGCTATTGCACTCTTAACTGCTGTTCGCGGATGTTTATTATTGCAGTACCACTTATGGCCATAATACCATGGTTTAGATTTTTCTCCAACATCCTCGTACAACCCACAGCATGAGCTCTGTAGAGTTAATCCTGCTCCAATCAGGTCTGCAGACTTGGCCTGGAGTCCATCAGTCGGCCCAAGGCTAAGCAGAGCTCGGGCATCACCACAGCACGGCAGCCCGCCAATGGCAACCAGTCTCTGGCTGGATTCCGGGGAAACTTTCCCCCCTCTGCTTGGCTGGATTTAAAGGTTATCTCATCTGATCATTCTCACTCTGTCTCCCCACAGAGTGGCAGCCAGACCCTCCACAGGTGTGTGAATGAAAACGATAAGAGGAGAAGAGAACACCGTGAAAACACTTGAGGACCAGAGAGCTTCAGGTTCAACTTTGATATGGAAATAATTAACTGGCCTTTTACACCTCCATCAAAACTGATGTTCACTCATGCTTTTATGCATCAGCGAGAGACGGTTATATTTCAAGACAACACTGAAGGCCATCATAGGAACATGTAAACAGAATGCACAGGTTTTTAAGCACTCTTCACAGCCTTAAGTGTCTCTCCTCTTATTAATTACTCACACAGTGCTTGATCTTCACATCGAGGAGTTGTTCTACCCTTAAGGCCTTTAGTGGCATCGATTAGGTGCTTCTGGGATGTGCACGCCACTAGTCTACAATTTGTGGTCCATTCCTCACCCCCAGCTCATTAACACTTAATTAACTGACATACTATAAATACACATTACATAACAATGAATGATTGTAAACAGACTTTGAGCATCATGCTAAATCTAGTCTCTCAAAATTTTTGAGGAACAACAAGGTTATATTATTATTATAAAATATCCATTATCCTGGCAAATACAGGAGAAAAAAACCCATTCACTTCAATCATAACTTTGTATGATAGTTTAGCTAAAGGTTGATTAAAAAGCCACAGACCTTTCAGATATCTCAAGTTAATATTTGAGAGCCGAAGAGTGTGTTATCCTTGGCATAATAGCAAAAATCCACTCATTTTTAAGAATTACATTTGAAAGACCTTTGTCCACAATAATTAAAATGATTGTCTGTGATGCATGCTATATGAGAAGATGCCGGTCAGAGGGGAATGATGACTGTGTCGTCTCATTAGTGGCAGTGGCCCACAGCAAATGAACTCATTACAATTTACTCCCTTAATAGGGCACAGTACAACTTAATCAAATGCTGCAAATCCAATAGACCAATTAAGTACAAAATGAAGCAACTGATTTATAAATTTCCTGCTGAAATCAATACTTCAGCTCTAAATGTGAATATTTGCTGTTTGACAAAAACGCACAAACCGTTGACTTTATTTACTGACGGCGGGCACAATTATTTGTTGTCTCAAGGCTATGGCACTGACATTATAAGCAGCAAACAAAAGAGACCTAATGCAATTGGGCTGAAATGAGCATTTCTGAGCCAACGCAGGCATTTAATTGTCGCCTAAAAGCTCTTTGAACCAGTCACCGCACAACATAATGCTGTTTTGAGATTATTTGTGTACTTAGTGTACGGAGTCACGGTATGGAAGTTTATTGCATTGCAAAGCATTTTACTACCTGTTTGAGGAAAATCTACGAGCTAAATAAATTGAAAAAAGGAGTGCTTTTACATCACAATATCTAAAGCTGCACACGCATTTTGAAATAATGGATTCTGCTCCGCACCAACAAAGGCACATGAAAATGTCCCCACATTCATCTACACAAAAATAATGCTCCTCGATATCTGCCAAACACATACACTCATTGATGACACGCCACTCTAATTTAGACACAAATAATGGCCTACTGTTGTATCTACGCTGCAAGGAGGCACATGCAGTGCTCACACGCTCAGGAGGGTTCAATTATTACTCAGTGTAATGATGATGCATGCCATGTTTCGGGATACAGCACACCACACACACACATTGCTGAAGGATGGAAAAGTCCCTCTCCAGATACTATACAAAGAGTGATTACACACACACACACACACACACACTTTCTAGCTAATTTCTGCCTGGTGTACAATAACACCATTCATCAACCTGACTAAGATTAGTTACTTCTCACCCCAGTCCCTGTTTATGATAATTAAATCAATGTACGTGTAACTAAAGCTTCTACGAATCTCATACAGGTGTTAAATGAAGACTTGGGTCATGCATTAGCAACCAAATCTGATTCTCTAAAATGACAAAAGAATATTTTCAAAATCTATTCAGAAGCCTAATAAAATGTTGACAATTAGAAAAAGAAATTGTGTGATTTTTAGTTTTGAAATTGTACAAAAATAAGTCTTTTGAAATGTAATAACTGTCTATAACCTGTGATTGCTCATTGGAAAGGTTTAAGACCAAGATAAAGCCAGATCTATCTAAACAAAAAAGGTTTTCCTATCATTAAGATAGCAGTTTTCAGTACTACATTCTGATTTCGCCTCAGGTTCTCTGTGAAGACAGTCACATTAGCAAAACATAGGAGAAGTTTTGTGGAAAATGTAGGTCTATTGTTCATTGTCAATAGTGTAATGATGCATGAAGCACCGCTTAGGTCACTTCCAAACCAAGCTTTATTTTGCTAAACGCAGTGAATTTAGGTGTTAAAAGTTAAACAGTTTAAAAGTTGAATCATGCATGTGGAATTTTTCACCGCACATATACTAATTGCATGAATTCCTACTGAGAGCACAGCAATTTGCCCCTGCAAAATTACTCTCATACACAGGTAAATTCAGCTGCGTCTTAGAATAACTATCGGATGTACTGTACTAGTTACTATGAAACTAGTAATGATCTAACCAAATAGTTGAAAGTAGCAAATATGAAAAGGCATTCTCAACCCATTTCACCTAAACACTATGTTTGCTATTATTGAGAGTCTCTTTCAGGGGTATGCAAATGTCATTATATGATATTTTTGCCATAACTTGTAATACATTAATGTTAGCATAACATTACTATGCAAACTATTGGCAAGACTTTAGAAAGAAATCTACAAGAGTAGATTAAACACATATTACCCTTAAACATGATTACCCCCTTCCGGATAAACCCTTTCCAATAACATAAAAACAGCTAAACCACTGTTCAAAAGTTTGGGACTGGTAATTTTTTTTAAAGAAGTCTCTTATTCTTATCAGTGATGAGTCATACATGGAGACCAGGAAGATTCGATCTTGTGTTCAGCTACAGAAGCCATCAACAACATGACATTCTGAGAAGCATTTGCCATTCTGGATTCAAGTAAAAGTGATGGTAACTGGAAATGGACACAAGTTAGAAAGACATACAAGACGACAGGAGCAGAAAACAAAGGGTCAACATCAAACAAACATGACCTCTCCTCACCTCCATCCATCACTCAACTCGCATGCATAGCACGCTGTTCTCTCTCTATTTCCCTCCTGTCTTCTCTTTTGTACTCTTGCACATGCCAGTCAAAATGACTGACACAAACATATATATCTCATTACCCGATCTGCACTGTACTGTTCTGCTATGCTCTCTCAATCCTCTAGATTCGGCTAGGTTATACCTCCTATCACTGCTCGGCGAAAGACACATGTACACAAACACCTAAGAATTTACAGCATTGGGCCAGAAAGTCAGGCAAATAAAGTAACCGTAATGGAGAAAAGGGAGATGAGAGGAGGCCCGGGAACATACCCTCCCAACTTAAAATGAACAACCTTAACACAGCCAAAAACAGCAAAAAAGAGAAAAGAGCAGAAGCAACTGGATCTGTTTTCCAATTAGATCGATTTCCTCTTAGTTCTGCCATGTCAGGATGCAAATGTGTCCAACATATTCCATCTATTTGTATGTCTGTCAATCTTTCAGCCTTGTCAAATAACAGTGGACAAACACTGCATCTATTAAGATAATTAGATGCATGTTACAGTGATTTTACCATATTTTTACACATTTGATTAAAGAGGATTTAGGTTCACTGTTTTGTGGACCTAATATATATGATAAAGTAGTGGTCCTAGGCCATTGTGGGATTTGTTCTAAATGGACTTATGCTTATGTAATATGCTAATTTTTCTTGGTTTTGTATAATTTCAGGATGACCTGAAGCATCTAAGCACAGTCTCAGAGAGTCACATATTTCCAGTCTGTTAAATACATTATGGTCAACAGTATCAAATGCAGCACTGAGATCTATTAATACCAAATTGTGCCAGAATCAGTGTTTATTTGAATATCATTTACCATATTAATCAGTGCTGTCTCTGTGCTGTGATGTGCTCCACAGACAGATTGGAAGAAGTCCAAATAATCACAGAAGATTAAGAATTTGCTCAACTTATTGAAAACAGCCTTCTCCATTATCTTTCCAATGAAGGGGGAATTTGAGATAGGTCTATATTTTTTATTATTTTTATTTTTATTTTTATTTTTTTTTACTTGGCTATCCAAGTTGTTCTTTTTAAGGTGAGACCTCACAAATTGTTTTCAAAGACCTTGCAAAGTGGTAGAAAGAAGACATTAACTATCTCTAATAGATTCAGAAAAACATTTTAAAGAAGGATGTGGATAGAGTGTCAAGATATCAGGTGGATGTTTTAAGGTTTCTTGCAAAAAAAACCGTTTTGCCAACAATTGAGTCAAAGTTAGCCACAGTGACTACTCTGCTATGCTGCTATAGTGGCACACTTATCAATGATAAAGCATGCAAACTTATTGCATTTTTTGTTAGAAAGCAACCCACTGGGTAGCTGATTTTGGGGGGTGGGGGGGTTCAGAGATAGAAAAGATTGACATATCAATGAAAATACAAAAGTGGTCAAACAGAACTACTGAAATATCCTTTGTAACAGTGTAACAAAGGCATGATGAAACAGTCTATAGAAGAGTATAACAGATTATCATAAAAACAAAAAACAATAAATAGGGCAGGGATCTATGCATCAGTTGTTTTATTGGATTTGGATATGAGAGTGGTAACCTTAATATTCATAGGTGAACGGATGTTTAAAATGGGTAATTATACAGTATTTGTTTTCCAGCTCCAGAGCAACATTGCATTGAAGTCTAATGGGCAGCAGTTCAGATGCATTTGTCCTCAGATTTGCACATACTTTAATCCATCACTTTCTTATCAGAACAGAAATAACATTGGATTCCCACTTGCTTTGTGAACTTTTCTTAATGTTGCTGCTATTGTAGTAGGGACCCGACACATTTCACCATGAGTTGTTATCTCTACGACTCACAGGAAAAACAGCACACAATGAGTTTATAAGTGTCTCCTTCTGCCCATGGACACAATGTGCTCTCTCTCTAATTGAAAGTAAAATACTAACAATAAAATCAAGGACTTCTAGAGTTCTTTTTCACTCCCTGGAATGTTCTGTCCAATCAGTCTGCACACTGAAAGCACCATGGCAACAAGAGGACTGTAATATGGACTCTTGTTCCTATAACATTTTAATTACATCGCTGATGCTAGCTTCGGAGATGTTTGTGAGCTGCACTGACTTAAACATGTATGAGTTTTACCCTCCAACCATTGTCAATGTCAATGTCACCTTTATTTATATAGCGCTTTAAACAAAATACATTGCGTCAAAGCAACTGAACAACATTCATTAGGAAAACAGTGTCAATAATGCAAAAATGATAGTTAAAGGCAGTTCATCATTGGATTCAGTTATGTCATCTCTGTTCAGTTAAATAGTGTCTGTGCATTTATTTGCAATCAATTCAACGATATCGCTGTAGATGAAGTGATACCAACCATTCCGATCTCCCTCTCAGTTCCAGCTAGACTAGGATAAATTAATGTAAATTTCCTCCTGAAAGACACTAAGATGAAAAAAAAGAATCTAATTTAGATAGAAATAGAGAGGGAATTGGGCAGCAAAAAGGAGAAATGGGCATGGGGACAATCCAAAGCTTGTTAAAATTCAGCTGTAAATTAAAAGGGATACTTCTGGCAACAATGATAATTGCATTACTCACTCACCCTCACATTGTTACAAACTTGTATTTATATTTTAGATTATATATTATATTATAGCAAAGGAAAGTTATTTACTGTGTGAATTATTATTATTATTTTACAATAATAGTAACCATTTGCAAATTTGATCATGATAAAAAAAAATTCTTGAGGACCAAATTAGAAAATAAAATAAATTTGTGTTTTAAAATATATTCAAATGGGAAACAGCTATTTTAAATTGTAAACATATTTTACTATTACTAAACTAATGCAGTGTTGATGAGTATAAGAGATTAAAAAAACATTAAAACCATATAAACCCCAGACTTTTGAATGGAAGTGGAGGGCAAAATAATTTGGAAGAACCTGACTGTAAGTAAATAACATCATTTTCTTTTCTAGGTGAAATATTACCTTGATCGAAAGAAAGCGAGAGAGAGAGAGAGAGAGAGAGAGAGAGAGAGAAATAGATACAGTAGAAAGAAATATACCAACATGAAAAATGTTGTGCAGTGGCCAACCAACATCAAATAAAATTAAAAATACCCTATATGCTTGTCACAGGTTAGTGGTTGCAATGAAGTGCACAATGAAGGAGATTCTTAGAAAGACTTTTTAATACCACCCGAAACAGGAGAAAATACCACCACTATAACACAAACTAACAGAATCAATTAAATTCAAATTGAGCTTACATACTTATCAGACCAATGGAAGAATCAGACTAGACACACTTGAACTGAGGACTTAAATTAATCAGCAAACATAGAAACAAACAGGCAGTGAACCAATGAGAGCAGAACTAAATTAAATAACTATAAACTCTAAAGTCGCAACCATATGTTATAGAGTGCAACAGTTGGCTTCTGGAAATAAAACCTTTTGATTTTCTCCATAGAAAAACAGACTTTTAACTATAATTTATAAACCTTTAAATAAAGACCTGTTGTGAGCTCCATATTCACTCTATTGGGATGTCTAGTCACCCTATATGAATGTCCAGTTGCATCTTTTTTTTTACCTATAGGGGTGTAAAGAACTCTACAATGACACACAATGGACTTGACAAAGTGTGGGGTCCGTTGTTACAGCAGAATCAACTCTCACAGCCTTTGTAAAAGTCCTAGGCCATGCAAAATCCCCACTGCATTAAAACCTCCAAACATTAGACCCCAGGCACAACACTAGAGCAGGCGCCTCTGCACATCTCCCTGTGAAAACTGTTTTATCCATTTCTCTGGTAGATTACCTAGGGATTAATCTCCCATTCCAGACACACAGTGGGAATGCTAATATCAGTCTAAGATGGAATACATTTGTGTCCATAATGCTGACGGTGCGCCACTTACAGAAGCCAATGTCAGAGGTTCTGGTGTTAGTTCTGGTCTTTGTGTAATCTGTCCGGGCCTGCTGGGTTTTAACACAATAGAAAGAGAGAGAGAGAGCAAGAGAGATGTTGGAGTCTATCCTGGGACTGTCTTTGATTCCAGTGATTTTCTCTCAGTCTTGAAATGAAGAGAATTAATGAGGGGTGAACACACACACAAATGCATATCAGAAAACCTCTGAATTAGTGGATGGGATGTCATGTGGAAAAAAAGCAATCAAATCAGCATCTGTCATCTTGTTTTGCTGCTGACAAAACATAATAAATGGTTTTGATTGTGGTTTATAACCCATCCAAAACCAGACGCTACTCTACGAACCACTGACACAGCCATTTATTAATGTTCATTATTTAGGTAATTACGGACAGACACTGTCTCAGAACCTCCACAACTCTCTTGGCCTCACCTGCCAAAAAAAAAAAACTTGCCTATTCTGACCTTCAGCATTCCTGCCAGGTGCTGAGACATCATTTTCCCTCCATCCGAGCTGCAAACGAGAAGCTCATTATCAGTGGGTCGGAGTAATTAAAGGCCTGATAAGTGACTGGACGGTTCAAACATCAACACTGGCAAATCTGTAGCTGAAGCCCAGATGGAGAGATCTGATTGGATATTACAGGTATCAGCAGTGGGTTTGATCCCTGCCCAAGCTTCGGAGAAGCCTGAAAACCTGTGTCCACGTTAATCACTCCCCCCAGCAGCTGAAATCACGATTAGGTGCTTTTAGGGGAGATACTGTTAATCACTAACAAGTTACAACAAACACGCATCAACACATCAAATGTGTTTTAAGCCTTCCTGTAGCTAATGAATCACCACTTTAAAGTCAAGCAGATAAATCATTTATTTGCTAAATTAAATGGTGTAGGGAAATTTAAAGCACTTTTCGAATGGTATTAGTTTTCCACATGCGGTTTCATTTACAGTTATTAAAAGAGGATGTCTGTGAATTCAAATAGTGATTCAGATGGGATTAGGATTTAGGATCATGTTAGACAGAAGACCGCTGAAATCGATCTAATCATAAAATTATCATTTGTTTTTTTCTATATGATTATATATAGAAACTGCATTCAGCCATGCATGGTATCATACTTGCAGTTGTGTTGAACAAGTGACTGACTAAACGATTTCCATTTGAAAATAAAGTGCTGAATAGAAATACATATTTACCATATCTCCTCTGGGAAAATATGAATATTGAATTCAACCATTAACTAAAAAAAAAGAAGCTAACTACTGTCTTCTTAATAACTTTAATAGCTGAAAGTTCCAAAGTTCTTATCCAGAGAAAGCTAATGGGATGAACTGCATGGTCGCACAGCACAGATAACAGCACAGGCCTAGAGCTAGTTTATCAGTTCACCAATACACGCACAATAATGAAAGAAATTATAATTTTAATCATCATAACGCTACTCCTAAACCTAACCATCACACAAAACATTGTTAATTGGTGAACTACTCTCAGTTCACAATCCTCCAGGTCTTTAATAGTAACAAGCAACTATCTGCATATACCTGTAGTGCTTACTAAACCAGCTGTTTAAATAATAAGCCATTCAGAAGGACCGCTTATGATCCATACTGACATATAGTGTTATTGTTGCAAATTGGCTCTGACTGCCTCAAGCAAGCAAACAATTAACCTCATGCACCCAGAGCAGGAATCCAATGGGATCACACAGAGAGTCAAATCTTTCCCAGCATTTATTTAATTTTTTTATTAAATCAAAGAATTAGAAAAGACAACATCTCTTCAACCATGGGAAGGTGATTTGATTTTGAATATTGCTTTTGCTTCTTTATTCGAGTTGTGCCTTGTAATCCCCTTCACTGGATGTGTGAATGTGTACGCAGGAGTGTGTTTTTTCACTAAAGCTAATAAAAGTGCTAAATGCTAAACACTTTGACTTGTGTTAATGAGTGTAAGAGCATCTCTTCATTCTTGCTAATGGCTCCCATGCGAATGCACGTTACTGCGCATCTCGTATTACTTTGAGAAACAAAATGATCTCAGAATGCTCCACTGAGCTGAGAAAACTCTGAAATCGGAAAGTTTTAAAACATCAGTCTCTGGGCACACTGCTCAGATTTTCTCTGGCAAGAGTTTTTCTGGCAAAGGGGGCAATCTGGGTCATGCGTAATAAGGGAGGGCTAATGTTCTTGGAGAAAGCCATATGCTAGCATTCTCTTCCATCTCTTTGAGCCAATCACCAGAGCAGTAAATGCCATGTGACTTATCCATAACAACTAAATGCAGCAGACAGAGGGAAAAATACAGGTACATTTCATGCTGTAAAAAGCCTTAGTTTAAATTAAATACAAGCTTTAGGGCTGTTGATAATTTTAACAAAACAACAACAAAATGTAAGCAGAATATATATTAGCTAGTATCATCAATACAAATACTAATTCATTTTCCCCCCAGAGGATAAAATGAGTAATTATAGCCCTTAAAATTACAGTACAACTGATAGCCAGGCCTTAAATGCAAATAAATAATTACAATAATTAATTAAAGTTCATTAAAAATCATTAAAATAAAACTTTAATGTGAACAACATTAACAATATTCTACTAAATAGATAAATGTATTTGCTGAGTGATCTGCAACATTATGTTAAAACATTCTTGCTTAATTAAAATGCTTCTGAAGAACATGGCAGACTTGTTTTCCTTTTCAAGGATGCATTAACACACACACACACACACACACACACACACACACACACATAAAAACCACATTTAAAACATTAAACTGGAATCATTTAAAGCACCTTGGGCATAAGCAAACCCCATTTTTTACACTCATGGATAATGCAGCATGCCGCAAAATGACAGATTTTTGAAAGACTTTTCTAAATGTCTGCATTTTTGTAGGTATTACATAAAAATCACATTAAGTGATGTACTACATATGGAGTAATTGCATAATGCAATAATCATATGGCATGAATTTACAGTAAATTGCTGGCCTTCAATTAGTGTTAACCATACAAATTCTTTCAACATTTTTCTTATAGACAGGCATTTTTTTTTAATTTTCAGCTGTTCAGAGTTTGTTTATTGTTCATCATTTAAATGACTTGAATCGTGCCTTTGTCACGACTTCCGAGAGAAATTCCGTAATCCGCTTTTTGTTCAACCCATCAGCTGTAGCTCAAGTTCCAGATTTAGACATGACACCTAGAGAGTAATATCACATAATCGCATACATTGTGAAGTAAAAAAGGCAAATATGTGATCTCTCAGTGATATGTGCTAGCAGTGTACAACCTGCCAATGTCAAAGCTTTGCTCCGTTACCTTAACATCTATTTTTCTCCATTATGCCATCAGGGTTGAAGATGCTTTGATCTGCAGATCCATAGGAAGGGTAATCTCTTCACAGGAGGAGTATATTACACAACTGGATCACTGATAGAGCTAGAAGCTGTGATGATTGTTCTGGGGGAAAGGTCTTATCTTTCCCATTAGTGTGAAAGTGGGCTGTAAAAGATGTGCTGGGGTCATTTCAATCTCTGCAAGGAACTATTAATGTATATCCGCATCAGACAGTAAAGAAGGCATTTCCTGATGCACATATCAACAAGCTACAGTATCAATTAATGCATGATTACAGTGTGGAAAGTACTGCGGAAAAGGAAATTGAATCTAAATGTGAGATAGGAAACTGAGGATGATGGTACCCCTTGAAGGTGGTAAAGCATAGTTGGCGCCACGTGTCAGAGTCTGTCCTTTCTGTCAGGTCATAGAGTGTCCGTGTCTGTCCTCTTATTCATGACAGTATTAAAGCTGAGCAGATAAAGGGAATATGAGGCTATCAGTTTGGATTATCCAGCTTTGAGAGGACTGGTGTTCTCAGTCTGCAGCCAAAGGGAAGCTGTTGTGGTCTTTGTTGTGCCATGCTGACTTGACTTCAGAGAGGGCCGTTTTATAAGACTTGATATTTTATTTTATTTTTTGCTGAATGTTATCAAAAGGAATGAGTGTGAGGAAGAGATAGAAAGAGGAAGTTGACTTGAAATTAAACTATTGGCTAAGACAGCTTTGACCTGAAAAAACACATTTGCATTTCTAGAAGGAAACACAAGTGGTCCTACTGTATTATGCTTTTTCACTTTTTCAGCTTTAGTTGGTCTGTAATGTTGCTGTTTGAGCATAAAAAAAGATCTGCAAAGTTACAAAGCTCAAAGTCCAATTCAAAAGGCGATATTTTATTTTACAGAAATCAATTTTCAAAAACTACAATGAACGACTCGTTTGGACTAGAATGCATATTTACGGGATTTGTGATCTCACAAATTTCGACAAATGGGACTGGTTGAGCTGCACTAGAGAAGGCAACGAACGTTATAACTATGTTGCAGGCACGCTAGTTTTTTAGAGTGGTTATAATCATCCGGGTTTAAATCACGCTCAAATTGATTTGATTTTTACACTGAAACTCACAGCAGGTGGCTATGGTAAGGGGCATGACATTTCCCGACCAGGTGTAGAGTGCTGCCAATCACAACACATTGCACATTTGCTCACAGCTGTCTATTTAACTGGCTAAATGCAGCCACTATCCTCTATTCTCACCAAAATATCCCAGGAGTGTCCTCGGAGTAGACCTTGAGTAATTGTAGCACAGTGTCTTTAACCGTTCTGAAAACCAGGCTTTTTAAAAAACCTTAAGCTTAAGTAATTTGGCCTGAAACCATGACAGCCCTTCGGTTATGCTGCACAAATCCTCATGCGAGTTCCTGGAATGAAATGAATGTTTATTTATGCTTGTGAGACAGTTTGTACTGTACTTTGGAGTAAGAATGTAACCAGATATTCAATATATGGACAGGCCAAAGATACATGAATACAATGTTACTGGTCGGCCTCTAATCTAAAAGTAAAATCTGTCTTGCCAAAAGAGGAATGCATACCTGAATGCAAGTCTTCTGATTTCAGTGGGATTCAAGATGGGAAATCAGGCATCACCATAGTCAGTGCTGGCTGACACATGGCTGACAGTGTTTCAACGATTAAAGTGATAACAAAACCCTTTTTGTGCCCATGAGTCCGCTTTCCTCCTCCACAAACTCTGCTAAAGATTTCAGTTTTAGTCGTTTGGATTAAGCAATGAAGCCGCTACTAAAATAATCTGATCCAGCCTCATCTACAAACAACCAATCTTGAGCACTCACTTCATCTGAATGTAAATGGACAAGAAGGAGATAAGCTGGTATTGTGCTGACCAATGAATAAAGCGCTGCAATGAAACATGAACAATGCAAGGAGCAGTGTTGGGAAGGTTACTTTGGAAATGTAATAGGTTACAGATTACAAGTTACCCTGTTTAAAATGTAATAGTAGTGTAACTTTTTCAATTACTTTATTAAAGTAATGTAATTAATTACTTTTGAGTACTTTTTGATTACTTTTCTAAATTTGTGAAAATTAAAGAATAATAAATAAAAGCATATACATCAACTTAAATACATTTATCTAATAAGCATGTGACGTATTCTGTGTAATAAACTCCTGAAACATTGGTGTTTTTTTGAAACTGCTGTCTCTGTATATGATGATAGTTTTCTCAAAATAAGTAAAATGCACATTAAGTGACACAAAGCAGTTCTAGAAATTATGTTTATGTGCTTGTGTACTCCTATATTGAGGCAGCAGAGGTTGAAAACACTGTGAGCTTCAGTAGGCCTATGTGTAGTAAATGAAACCATGTCTTTGCCATTAATTTACAGGAGGGGCGGACTGGGAAAAAAATTCAAACTGGAAAATTCAAACTCATACAAACAAATTCATGGACAAAACTATTTTTTGTATGGACCTGACATAAAAAGGTTTAAATCTTTAATTTGGGGACATGCAAAATAATTAAAAGTTCTCTCCTGAACTGCACCTTCACTTCCATTTTTCACTTCAGTCTCTTTATTTTGCCCTGTTATCCATCTCTCTCATGACTTTAATACTCAAGATTTAACAAAACTATACTTTACAATACAATACTCTACAATGCTACAATATCTTTATAGAAAAAATCCTAATACTGTACAGGAGTCATGTTTTTCCCTTACAAAAAATTACCATGCTTTTATTAGCCTATATAAAAGTAAAATAACCTTGTTTTATTTTTTGTTTTTTTTTTGCAAATGGATAAATAAATACATTTGTAAAATAATTTTACATTTTTGGTTATCACAGTTAAACAATAGTAACCATTTTCTCTGGATTTATAGTTAAATATTAAAATGTTAATTTTCGTAAGGGTTGTGTTGTTGTCTGTCGTAGCTCCCCCTAAACCTATAAAAAAAATCTGATTTTTTTTTTTAGCTAAATTACTACTGTAACATCACAACAGATAATAATGATGTCCTTTATATAGTATTTTGAGTGATGACTGATGAGCAACGTGCTGCTGCTTGATTAAATAAATAAAAAACAAAGACAAAAAGGCATCTTTACAGATGAAACTGACCTGAAACCCTGAACAGGAGTTCTGCTTCTCTGCTCCAGCAGTCCCCTCTCTCTCTCTGTCTCTCTCTCTCTCTCTCTCTCTCTCTGTCTCTCTGTCTCTCTGTCTCTCTCTCTCTCTCTCTCTCTCTCTCTCTCTCTCTCTCTCTCTCTCTCTCTCTCTATCTCTCTCTCTCTCGCATTGATTACTCTGAGTCTGATCCAAACCGTTTGGCGGAGGCGCGGAGAGCGCGCGTCATGGCTAACAATTCATGATTTATTAGAGATTTAATTATCAAATGGCAAAAAAAAAAAAAAATCAAATCGCGGATTCGCAAATGATCGCTTTAGTACATTCGGCAGGCAATTATACAATAATGATATTAAATAGTGGGGCAAAATCGGCTGACAGGCCACCGGGAATTGTCCCGGTTCTCCCGGTGTCCAGTCCGCCCTGATTTCCACACAGACACGCAGAACGTGCAAGTCATATATTGCATCTTTGGGGCTTTATATTCACAGACACTAGTCCATGTCATGTTTTGATTTAAGTGTACTGACCTACTTTTGATTTAGTCATCCAAAATGTGGGATATTCCGTCCGCGTTAGGCATTCCATTTTTATGACTGGATTCTACGAACCAGACTGTGTTTCCGCATCCCGGAAATTATTAGGGCGGTATGTCTCAGAATAGTCAGTACAATTTGGGAAAGAAATCAGTTAAATCTGTATGTGGATGTGTGTAAATATTCAAATGTAATCCCCTTTGTAATCGTTAAAAATTTCATAAGTAACTGTAATTTAATTACTCATTTTTTCTTAGTAACTGTAACTAATTACAGTTACAATAATTTTGTAATTAAATTACGTAACGCCGTTACATGTAACTAGTTACTCCCCAACACTGGCAAGGAGGCAGAGACTCCCTTTGTAAGACACAAGCAGAGGTCTGCTAAAGATATATGGGATTCATTTAGAAGCGTGTTAAATATTGTGAGCTACTTATCACATACTGCATCATACTGTACATGAGCCGGCATCCCATCAGAGATTAATACAGCACAGAGCTTCACGGTTTCAGACTCACAGCATTAAAATGCAAGAGCTCTGATGCTAATCAGTCAAACAGGGTGGAAACATATCAGTATTTCGTTTTTTGAAATATCGATCCAATTTTATTCTGATGTCATTGGGGATCTCTCCTCCACACCATACTATGAGGGCTAAGACTGATTATAGATCAGATCCTGTTATTTAAAATCACAGGAGAAACACTACTGCTGTCTAAAGGAGACACAAATGAGCTCAGGGTGCAAAGAGAATTGCATATGAGTGGCAATATTAAACATACATGTTGATTGTTTAAAGACAACTTGAAAAGCATAACTCAACCAATTTCCCAGATCTAAACAAAAATCCCATAGTGCATTTCTTTACGGAGAAGCTCTGTTCTAAACCTAATGCTAAAACCTTATTTTGAAAAATTTGTGTCTGACCAGCTAATAGTTATCTTAGCAACATGCTAACATCAAAGTGTTCAACATGGAATGATATTTGCTTAAAAGGCAGCTGCCTGAGTAGGCAGCAATAACTGCTTCTCTCTGTATGCAATCATATTTTTTTAACTGCATTCCTGTCACTATATGTTAGATATTCTTCAGCTTTTGTATGTAAAAAGAAACAGAAAAATGTATCCTCTATAGCTAATCCAAAAATAATAATAATAATAATAATAATAAATTCAGTTAGTGTACCACAAACCTTCAGAAATCATTCGAATATGCTGCTCAAGAAACATTAAATCATCAATGGTAAAAACAGTTGCATATTATTGTTGCTTATATTTTTGTGCAAACTGTGATGATTCTTTTTCACAATTCTTTAATGAACAGAAAATTCAAAAGAACAGCATTTAATTGAAATATAAATTTTTTGTAACATTATACGAGATGACCCTTAATGTCACGTTTCATCAATTTAATGCATCTTTGCAGAATAAAAGTATTATTTTAATATTTGTATTTGTATTTTTTACTTTTGAACAGTAGTTTTATTGTTCAAAAGTTGTATTATTTTTATAATTTTAAAATAAATAATAAAAGTAACTAGAATAGGAATAAGAATAAGAATAATAACTCCCTTTGCGTTCCACGTTTACTTTAAAAGAAGCAGAATGTCTGTTATCTCAATAGAAATGCCATGTCTATCATGCCTGCTATAGGAAATTTACTGCACAAAAATTCTTCTGTGATATTCAAACTCTCGCTCTCTCTAATGCTCTTCATGTCTAAAGGGTCAGACAGTGTTTCATGTCAATCAATCTGAGTCAACTTGCCGTCACCCACCTCTGGACAATTGTAATATTTATGAGTGCCCATTTCATCATGCTCTCTCCCCTTTTCAATCTCATTCCTGCTCTCCCTCTTCATCTCCTTGCAATCTTTTTTCTCCTTTTTCCCCCTTTTGCAGGTTTATTTTAATGAAAAGCACAAAACACAATCATTCATGCATTTGCCGGTGTAATTCCTACAGCACATTGTTTGAATGACTATAAGCAGACACAGGAAAAGTGCTGACAGCTCTGAGAATAAATACATTTCTAAAACACAGCGCTGAAAGCTCCCCCCCCCCCATCACCTCTGTTCCATATACTCACAATAAGATACCTTAATTGATTGAAAAATAAAATGTTCATTACATTGACCTTTAAGAAACCCTAAAGACCCTAAAGACAGTTTAAGAAACCTGGGTGGTAACTGAGCCAGTGATGTTTCCATCTTCTATCTAATCAATGCCTCTGTTGATGCCTTTCTGAGACACCTGACACTATACACACACACACTCGCATCCCCAATACTACATTATGACATCAGCAGCAAACCACCCACAGCCACAAAAAATACAGCCAGAAGTCAATTATTAGGTTTTATAGCACGTCTTGGCGATATGACTTATTCATGGAGGCCTAGTCAGATGACAATTATACACCCTTTCAATCACCTTCCCTCAAGGGTGTTCTGATAGTGGCAACACAAAAGGAAACTTTCTTTCACATGCAGACAGGAGAAAATGATGTTTTGGAATGGCGTCTTTGTGTTATGGTTTCTGTGAATGTGTGAAGACATCTGATAGTTTTACTAGATTAAATAAATGAATTAATCATGGAGTCTTCAAGACGCTGTAATGAATGCATTATTAAACCAATTAAATGTTAACATGTGAAATATTATAAGACTCGTAGGTATGTGATGAGCACACCATATGGTGAGAGAACGATAGTAGATACTAAGCCCCCATTCAAAGACCCCAAGAGCTGCAAGTCCAGCTGTATGTGAATTATGCGTGTCAAATGAGCTATATACCCAAATATGCATTATTCATGATATAGTAGGTGAATCTGCTCATTTCAATGTGCAATAGGTACTTTAGGTAGGATGAAAGTTGTCCCTGATGGCTAGACTGGTTTAAAAATGTTGCGATTACTGTTAGTGTTTTCAATAATTTATTTGTAATATATGTAAATGTGTAATAAAGTGAAAAATAATTACACTCGTTAGGTTTTGCTAATGTTCTGATACTGATCCTAATGGAAAGTGCTCAAGTGGCATACTGTTGCTATGGTTACCTCCTCAGTGGAACGTGATTTCTATTCTATTTGGTCTATTTGGTGGAAGGTGAAAAGTGTGAAAATGCAACCGAAATGTTCCTTGTTTATTAGGTAGAATTAAAAATGGTGCAATGTAGTTTGTAATTGTTTAAAAATTCTTCGTCAGACCTCTCAAACTCTCTATAGTAGTTCTCCAGCAAGAGAGTCAGAGTGGGTTTGAGCTCGACTCTTGAGTTCAGAGTCCTGCAGACTCATGGGATGTGCACACATTTCACGGGTTACAACTCCAGCCGTTCCAGACGCTGTGTCCGGATCGATTCACAAGCTCTCTCTCTCGTTCTTTTTTCTCCTCTTTGTTCCCTCCATCCTCATTCTTTCCTCTGTCCTGTGAGATTTCACACCAGTGTCTGTAGTGATGCAGTTGATTGGAGTACACACCTCTGCTGCTTCTTGAGACAGCTATGGGCCCTTGTGTGTGCACATGTTACAGACAAAGACATGCCAAGGAGTGACTGAACGTCCTTTGAGTTTGCATGTATTTCACAATATCCCATTACATGTGTCATCATATTTACAGCTTACTGGGTGTATCTCAGAAAAACATCATTTATTTGAAGAATGCACTGAAAAATAAAGGAAGCATTCCAATAATTCAATAACACTTACCGATACCGATACTGCTTGTTCTATGTTAGTCTGTCTAAGTACCGCTTGCTGTATATACAGTATAATATACAGTACTGTTCAAAAGTCTTAGGCCACTAGTATTTTCACCAACAAAAAATGGTTTTAAGTCAGTTATTTCTATGTTCTACTGTAGTGTGTCAGTAGTAAATATCGGTTTACTTTTTCAAACATTATTTTTGCCATTAAATGTAATAATCCAGTGAGATTTTTGTTTGCACAAGGTGTCTGACAACAGCAAGTGCTCCACACAGAGATCTGATCTCACCATCATCCAGTCTGTCTGGAATAACATGAAGGGTTACACTTTATTTCGATAGTCCACTTTAGACATTCTACTGACTATAAGTAACTTTGTAACTACATGTCAACTACATATCAACTAAATCTCAGAAATTTGCAACTACATGTCTACTAACTCTCAGAGTAGACTGTTAGGGTAGGTTTAGGGTTAGTGTTAGGGGTAGGTTTAGGCTTAGTATAAGTTGACAATAAGTTGACAAAGAAAATGTTAGAAGATATTAAGCAGACAGTCTACTAATACTCTACTAACTGCTAGTTGACATGTAGTTGCAAAGTTACTTACTGCTAGTAGAATGTCTAAAGTGGACTATCAAAATAAAGTGTTACCACATGAAGAAACAGAACAAACTGAGACAAACTAAATCATAGAAGAACTCCAGAATGCTTCAAGAAACCGGCAAAGCTACAGTACTGTGTTAAGATTTGGACACTTGTGTAAAAATGCTTTAAACTGAGGATCCAGTCAAAAATAATGCCATAAATAGATTTTTATTAATTAACTTCTGTTAACTTAATTAAATCAACATTTGGTGTGACCACTCTATGCGTTAAAAAATGCTTTTGTCTCTTAGGTGCACTTGCGCATTGTTTTTCAGGTAGCTTTGCAGGTAGGTTTCTTGAAGCATTTTTTAGAGATTGCAAAAGTTCTTCTGGATTTAGTCTGTCTAAATTTGTTCTGTTTCTTCATGTTATTCCAAACAGACTGAATGATGGTGAGATCAGATCTCTGTGTGGAGCACTGGCTGTTGTCAGACTCCTTGTGTAAGCAAAAATCTCACTGGATTATTAAAATTAATGGCAAAAAATGTTTGGAAATGTAAACTGATATTTACTACTGACACACTACAGCAGAAGATAGAAAAATTGAATTAAAACCCTTTTTTGTTGGTGAAAATACTAGTGGCCTAAGACTTTTATTTTGGTAATTAGTAATCGGTCAGTTATTTTGACAGTTAACTGAGTGATCTGATAATTATAATTTTCTGTGGTAACTAAAATAGACCTAAGCAAACAATATCCTTTAACATGACTTTAAATACATATATAATAGCAATGAGACAATAATTATTAGTTCTAATTAAATATCAAAAGCAATTAATCAAATGGTTTTATTGAGAGAAAAAAAGCTAAAATACATAATGTATTATAACAATAGAACTATTTCTTGAATGTGTACATCAAAACATGTAAACTTGATGTGAGCTTTTCTTTTGAAATCTTGATGAACCGTTAGCATCTTGAGAAAGAGACTGATGTATTCTCCTGTATTTGCATAGGTTTATAAATGATTTACCTTAAAAATCTAAAGAAATGGCACACCTTGCATTCCCACATGAACGTGATCATAAACCCAAGCTCACATCACTATGCAGAGATGGAGATTGAGACACTCCACATGTAAATAAAAAGTTTATGTGGAGCAGCATTTACTGTGAACAGAGTTAATTAATTTATTTAGTTTAATATTTTTTTAAGTGTAAATACTTACCATGCAGGTTTTTGTTGTACTGGATTGAACTGAATTTATAGAATTTATCCTGATCGAAAAAAAGAATCCTATGGATCATATTTACTGTAGAAAGAAATGCTATGAAGTATAATTAAAAAGTGAAAGCTTTAAACCCCATTGAGGAGATTTGTTGTGTCCTTGCTTTACATGAGATTTACAATAAGTGTTTGGGACGAGCATGAAGAACCATAATGGGCTATCTTAATGCATTGGTTTAGGTAAGAGAGAGCTGTTTTGACAGGCCTCTAGTGTGGAGGCTGGGAAAACAGACAGAAAGACACCAAGATAATACACGGTGGGGGGGGGGTCTTTTTAATCTGGATTTGCATTAACAAACAACACTTTCTGACACAAAAAGAAAGATTATAGTCTCAAATGATTCCTCTTTCTCTCACATCACAAGTTCATGAAAAATTTTTATTATCCTCTAACAAACATATGTACTTTTGTAACACTGTTTATGCAATAATGCTTGTGTGTGAAGAGTGTTGGTCAGCCATAGACGAGTCTCCATAGATCCCTCTGTGTATCAAAACAAGATTTGGAAACTATAACAAAAGGAAAGGCTTTAATAACTCAGACACTTAAATCTGTTCTAAACTCTTTACATAAATATCACTGGACAAAACTGTATTGCTGCTTTTCCTCTAATACAAACTGCAACAAAATGCATACAAATACAATTACAAAATGCCCACTATTGTAAATTGAAGTAAACAAAAGGTGTATAGTTGTGTACATTCATTTGTGTTGCTATGGAAGCTTCGGAAAGTTTATCTAAAAAAATCGCAAAACCAATGCTTAAGAAAAAGGCTGAATAGGATAGTTAAGAAGTTTACAAATCTTGAGGTCTGAGATTGTTAATATAGTATTCTTCTTTGAAGCTTTCAGTCAAGGTGATTTCAGCTAAATTAAGACTTGAAAGTGAATTAGCATACTACAAACCACCCTAAAGTAAAACTAACCAATCAGAGAATACCTAGTTACCGTGGAAATGAGTAATAATTCAATAAACATTGTGGTGAGTTTTGCAGGTTAGCTCTGTTGTTTTTGCAACCCAACTTTAGTAATTATGTTGTAGATTTTGCACTTAAAATACAGCAGTTGTATTGTATGTAGAGGAAGTAAGTTAAAAAACACAAAACCCAGAGTGATTTAATTATGTGATTCGCAATTAAAATAATAATTTATTAATTTGCTCACAAGAACACAGTTTTGTAGCCTTGTCTTCTGATATTTCAATACTCTGAATCAAATGATGTAACATTGTGATTCATCATTTGGTTAGTTTAACTCCTTAAGTTAGTTTCTTTATTCTTTAGTGTTCCTCTAGCTCAATTGGTAGTGCATTGCACTATCAAGCACAAGTTTGGGGGTTCGATTCCCCGGGAACACATGATAGGTAAAAAGTGATAGCCTGAATGCACTGTAAGTCGCTTTGGATAAAAGCGTCTGCTAAATGCATACATCTTTTTTTTTTTTTTTTTTTTAATTTAATTTTAACTCATTGCTCTGAATTATTTATTTTTTGAAATCCCTTTGAGTTATTGTCCAGAGAAAAGAAACTGGTCATTGATTCAAACAAGAAACTGTGAACACTTTTACATCAAAAACATGGTGAATTACTGCAATCTACCACCTTCCACTACCACTTTATAACAGGACTCTCACACACAAAGTGTGAGCACTGCTGTTGCTGACAGCAGGAATGGATCAGTAATTGCATACCTGCCAGACAGACAAAAAATATATACTTGCAGCCCAGTATGTAAATATTATGTACGTTTTTTTATTATTATTATTAAATTCAAAATCATTATCTATGTGTATTTAATATATTTTATAATAGTTTTATGTATCATATGTATCATACATTTTATCTTGTGTGTGTGTGTGTCTGTGTGTGTGTATATATATATATATATATATATATATATATATACAGTATACACACACACACACAATAAAAATTACATAGATTTGCTAGAAAGAGTTTTAGATATGTATCATCTTCTGACACTGAATATTGCACCATTTGTTTAGAATCATAGTAACATTAAACTTCACATGAGGAGTATTATTTATGTGGCACACAGGGTTATAAGTGTCTATGAAGAGCGTTTTTAAGGAGCAGATCCAAGACTATGCTGATTTTGGGGGATAATCTGCTGAATGAATTTCAATTGTAAATGTGTTAAAGCTGAGAATGCTATTCTCTACTAGACAGCTGAAAGCATAAATAAATTGGTCATATTATTAAATAAACACTCAGTTGTGAAGACATTTGCTGAGATTCCTGGGAAGTTCTGTAAATGAGTCACCAGTATGTGGTCCATTTCAGTATTAGGTTGATGCGTAGAAGACAGTTCCCTGTGTAGAGAGGAGCTCTCCGGGTTTTGAAAGAGATGGAGCATTATTTTGTAAATGGAAATACTGTTAGAAAATAGTAATATAATCTTCAGAAAGATATAGAAATCCACTGAATAAAAAAATCTATATAAATATAATATGGTAGAAACATTTTAGGTTTTAAGGCTTTAACTTGTATTTAGTTTTTTTCTTCTTTTTTTTAAACATAGAAAAACTGATATAATGTTAAAATACTATCATTAATTACTAAAACATGTTTTCTGCATTTGAAATACACTACCAAAAACCAGAGATGGTAGTGAGAAAACCACATGTAGACTCAATGGTCATCACAAGTAGCTTGTAGCAAGTATAGTAGATGAGGTAAATACAAAATATGTACACAAATATAAGATATCATCATGGTAACAAACTTTACTCTAAATATTAATTTGACAACATTATGTAATATAAAACCCTAATATACATTACTGATAAGAATAAAGTTATTTCTATGAAATATCCCTTTTAGTGAAGGGTGATGTCAATGATGTCAATTTACAGACTTAACTAAACTATAAGAGAACCTGTTAGTTTTGTAGTTTTTTTAAGAGGAAAAAAAAGTATTTTACTGTATTAAAACTAAAAATATACAAAACTTAATTTCACCGAAGAAGTGCACTGGTAAGGTGGCGCTGAGATTTGCTCTCTACTATGACTGTCACTTAACAGCTGGGTTGTTTTGTTGGAGTGGGGGGAAGAGGGGGTGTATAGTTTCAGCTGTCAGTGAGATTGGCCCAGCCACTAACCCAACAGCTGGGTAACACAAAAACTACCCAATATATGACCCAACAGGCTCAACCCAGCGGTTGGTTAGAAAAAAGAACCCAGCATTTTTTAGATTGTAGTATCTTACTGATAAAATTATGATTACAGTGTGTTTGACCCGATCCCCATTAAGCTCTGAAGAGCTGGTTTATCAGAATCTGAGAGAATCCCATTTATACACAAGAAGGGGAGAAAGTGTGGGAGAAAACAGCACAATAACCCAGCAGTGTTTGCCCCTGAAATAAAGCCTCATCGATTTCTGTGTGCTGTAATTTGGCAGTGAAGGTTTGTCCTCTGCTTTGCTGGAGTTATGGACAAGCTTTGTGTCATGTGTCTGTTTGTGTTCATCCGCAGAGAGATGTAGAGCCTACGGTGCCCTTCAAAGAGTCACAAGAGGTGAGGAAATAGTCCCTCAACAGATAGAGCAAAATTATATGCAGACTAAACTCAATCGCAGTTCTGATTAGCCAAGCACATAAAGTACGAAATGGAGAGAAGGACAAAGTAATAGTGGCAGAACTCTGAAGAGGTCTGGAATACAGAGCAATTGTCTGGTACACGTCTGCACACACACACACAACTTGTTGAGTGGGTCTTGTAAACAACAGCAGGTCATTACTGCTACCCTTTGTCACTGTCTTCTGGTGTCTTCAAGCAAAAGAAAAAAATATATTTTTCTCTAACCCTCCCCACACACACAGTGTGTCTTGACAGTGAAACCTTGACGGTGGGTAGGTTGGGTGACTCAGCTCTCCTCTCAACTGTCTGAAAGAGATGCTGGCTCAAAGAACGGATTCACTTCAGCACATAAGGAGGTAAAATCTTCTCTACTCAGATCGCAGATACAAACATTCTGCCAAATAGAAGCTTGACGGAGTGCAGTGGACTTGATCAAAAGGCATGTTTTGGTGCTGGGTAAAAATATTGGTTTTCTTTATCTTTAGTTAAACTCAATATCAACTCTTAAAATCTGAAGACTGATCTTTGACCTTTACAACTGTTTAATCTTAACCAGTAGGTTGCTGCAGTCTACAAATCACCAAGGTTCTTTCTGTAAGCAAAATAAACATGACGACACTAATAAATACCAAAATAAAGTCCCAACTGAACTGGAATCAAATTCTAATCAAGAACTTGTTGCAAAATTGAATCAAACTGGGAACCTCCAATACATGTTTGCTTATGTAGACACTCAATACACACTCAATGTACATTCTTGTTCCAACTGGATTTGTCGCATTGGTCTATTGTTTAAACTCATTGATCTGTTGCTTTGCATGGCTAAGTATTTTTAACTTCACACAATATCTTAAAACATAGCACAGCCAGAACGACCTGTGTGAAAAAGGAACCCCATAAGAGACTAATTTGGAATGTTCTTTTTAGGCAGCAACACTTAATGTGATACTTCAAGAAAAGAACTACATAGCACATTCAATATCCAATAAAATAGTTTAGGGCATCCAAAATTGAGAAGGTACTACATTTGACAAGAAATGAAATATGTGACCATTAAAAAAGCATGTTCTATATAGTATAAATGTATTTAGTATGAATGTACAATTTCCGCCATGTTGCTGATGCTGATGCTGTCAGGTTCCAGCGCTTCACTACCATTCACAACTCCTCTCCCATGGCCTCATGGGATTTTAAAACGTGAACATGTATCTTGGTGGATGTACAGTAGCAGGCCATCTTATTGCCTACTGTTTTACGAATACTATATATATATATATATATAACATATATATAAATCAAACATACTACTCATTTCATGTACTTTTTTGCCTTATAATAGGAAAGTAGGCATTTTGGAATTCCTATACTGAACTAAGATAGAATTTGGCTCAATTTTAAAGGCAGCATGCCTTAAATGACAAAAAATAGGTGGGCAGCTCACTAGGTTAGTTAATGTGTTACAAAAACAAACACAAACTGCCTCATGCACACCTTCACAAACTGTACGTATATAGCAGAAAAAGTATTGAGTAATGAGTGTCCAGAAGACTATCTAGTGCTTCTTCCTGATAGATCTGTCTCTAACGCACACACTTACAGAGATACAGATGACCCAAAGCTTCTGGTTCACTTTGTCAACCCTGAGTGTCTGTTATGGATCAGAAATTTCCATCAATCCCTCGAAGATGCTCAAACCAGGCCTGATATTTACACACCCAAACACAACACATCACACCTCTTCCTCTCTCTCTTTCACTATTTATCTCTCTTTCAGACACACTCTCTTCCTCTCTCTGAAAATCCAAATCCTCTGCTCTCTGGGAGTGAATGGACAGCTTCAGCAGTATTCAACATGATTTGCAATAGGATTAAAGAGTAATGTCTGACTCTCTTTGGCAACAGCAGGGAGGTGTTTTCACTGTTCCTTGTGAGATTCAACTGACTTTAAGAGCTGCCGTAGCCTGTTTACCAGCAGGTGCTGTAATCTGGTTAACCAATGCAAAGCACTTGTGCATATTGCAGTTTAGAATTATTTTAGTTTTTTTTTTTAAGAAAAGCCCCAAAATGTGCATGTACAGGGCAAGTGGCATAATTATTTGTGTTAATTACAGTAAATACATTTTATTTAATTATAAGAGTGGGAATATCCAGAGCCTTCAAAGAAAGATGTATTTTTTGAAGTACATTCTCGGCAGCATCCTCCACATTATTTTTGTCTTCTAAAACCTAGTTTGAGCCTTGACATTTTTAGTGGAATGAAAGCTTTTATAAAAGTGTTTATGTGGGTGAGGGAATACATATTAGGACATACTAGGATACATATTATGTGTTTACAGTATGATTTCATTTTTACCTGTGGCTGACACTGGTATTAAAGCCAGTGTATGAGTATTTGTAGTGCACCCTGTATTTACCAGGCTTCCAGTGAGTTTGGGAATCATGTCTAGACTGAAATAAAAGATTCTACACAACTGAACCCAATCACAGCTGTTCAGAAGAGACTGGATGTTTAAAATACAGTTGGGATTTTGAACCAATGGTATTTAAGAAATTTAAAACCCAGTTTTAAGTTTACCCATTAACACAACCCCTTCATAATGTATTATAATACCTGTAATTTGCATGTGGGTGGTCTGTGTGCATCCAAATGAGTAAAAGAACCACTTGAGACTGTATGACAAATTATAGTCTCATGAAACACACTCAAAAACATGTAAATATACATCTGCCCAGATATGATTAGTATCACTGATCTATGGCAGACAGGATGGTGTTGTTTAGTTTTAAGTGTCTCATATAGGACTGGCTTCTCTGTGGGCTACAGTTAGAGCTCAGCTAACGTGGCAGAGACAAATGCATTTAATTACATTCAGAGGCCTGGACTCATAAAGCCCATCTGAACAAAGACCGGCTCTGGGGTGGAAAGGCAATCATTCGAGACCACAGCCCAACCTGCAATCAATCACATCAGATCAATGGAAAGATGCACAGTTACTGGGGCAGGTCAGCACGATTAAAATTTACTAACGGATTTCTTACGTATATGACACCCAATTGAGCCGGCAAGCAGCATAATGGACTGGAACTAGAAACTTTAAGCTAGCTCATTGGATGCTGGAATGCTTTAGAATGCAATGTTCTGGAATGTTTTGCTTCTCAATATACCTGAATATCTAAAAATTAGCAAAAAAAAAAAAAAAAAAAAAAAAGGTTTTCTGATTTGATAAATTATAACATGTATGTATAATAATAATACATATTATATAATAATACTGAATATATGAAAAAGGGATAATCAACCATAAGCTGAAAAGGTTACATTTTTCTCTTCCTCAAAGATGTTAGGTGATGGATTAAAACAAAAGACGAGTGTGACAGTTAATCTTGCCAAATTATTCAGCAGAACAAAGGACCTAGCAAACCAGGATTCACGCACACTCATCCCAACACACGTTCGCAGGTACAAACTGATATTTTCCCAAAATGTCACTAGCCTGTCTTTGATCTCATCTGTGTCTGAGATGACAAGGAAATCAGGAGGTTTGTGATTCAGTCACGCTCTTTTTGACCAAAACAAGGTGAAGAAAGATTAAAGGTCAAAGGTGACTGGAAGGAAAACAAGCATGACAGGAGCTTGTGATCCTTACAGTATGTCTAAGAGAGAGTGTGTTTATGTGTCAGTCAGCTCTTGTGTGTAACTATGCTATAACTTGCAACACACAGAAGATCCGTACATGTGCATTCTTGTATATAAAAGCAGATCATAAACCATGTGGTATTAAAGACTAAAGCCTTTTAACAGAATGATGAATGAAGGAATGAATGAATGAATGAATGAATCAGCATTAAATGTAATGCGATCTAGCAAAACCCAATACATGGTGAAATTTGAACTTTTTTAGGTTTTGATACCATATGAAAGCACTAATTTTGCCCCCCAAAAAAATGACATACAATCTATTTTTCGAATTTCCTGAAAACTTCCTAGCGCGACATCTGACAGGTTATCCCAGAACGCATAACATATCGTGAATCTAGAATTTTATATATACTTTTATATATATATACTTTTATATATACTTTTGAAAAATGCATTGTACATTTATAATACTTTCCTTTCACCACTATAGGAATTAACACAACTATGACGACTTTCGCTTCTGAGATCCCTGGAAAGGTGAAAAGGGTTGTATTTTGGTTTACACTGTAATTCATGTCATGTGTCAGTCGTCACAGATCTTTCAGTGACAGCACGCTGAGTGAAACAGAAAGAACAAATCCTCATCAAGTAATCAGACTGACAATACTGAAATATTTGACTAGTAAAAGACTAATTAGTCTTTTTTTATTATTCAAGAGAAATGTCACCTTAAACACACCTAGTATACAGAGCAGGTCATTAGAAAGAGAGAGACTTCACAGGAAGGGAGTGAATAATTCTCTCTGAAGCTTTATACATTTATTTGGGCGATGTGAAATAGTCATGCTACTATCTGCCTGCAGTGGTGCGCTGCACTGATTATTCTCCAACTCTCTCCGTCCCTCTTTTTCTCTGTCCTGCCTCCACTTGCTGCTTTTGTTTATGTTAAAGCATTTAAGCAGTGCTTCAGGCAAAGGCATATAGCTCTTGCCAAGCCATGTTTGCATTTGAATTCATCTGATCAGGTACACAAGGGTTGAGAGAGAGAAAGGACATTATAACTCCTGAGTTTGTTTGCCAGTGGCCTTTCTGTGCTCATTATGGCAGCTGAAGGTCACTAGCTGCTGTCAGGTCATATTGGCTGTTTTGTGGCCTCTGATTTGCATGGATTTCAAACTGAACGGTTGGAGGTGAAAAGAGAGGGACAGCATCTTTTGATCTGATCACTAACTGTAGCTCTGTTTTGCTCTTCAGTGCAGATGGATTTATTCAACAGTGTTGGGACTTGTATAGTTATTTAAAACTTCATAAAAATAAAAATTCTTCAACATTTTTAAAACGAATTACAACATACAGTAAAATAAAGGCAACGTTTTCTGTGAAATTGGGTGTTTGGTTAACATTCGATGAAACGGGACCCCTGTCTTCCAAACAGTTCGACTAAACATTAAAGCTTTTGTGCCTTTTGTGACTTGCTGTGCTCTTGGGAGATATTTTGGAAGGTTCACCACTTCTGGGAAGGTTCACTACTGTGCCAGGTTTTTTTCCATTTGAAGATAATGGCTCTAAATGTGCCTCTTACTATCTTTTTTGCCTTTTAGCATTGGTGTCTGTGATTGCATTTAGCAATTACAAATTTTTCATGAATGTTGGATTTGTGAAGTACAGTCACCATAGTTTTTTGTTGTGTGTGTGTGTGTGTGTGTGTGTGTGTGTGTGGTAACAAGGGTCTTCAAGGTAAATGTATAATTTTGCTGTCAATTCTGCTGTAATAGCTCTGTGTTGTTTGGACATACTGTAATACATCCCTCATTTTGGCTTCCTTCTTACACAGATAAGCAGTGCACTATGTGACCAGAGCAGAGCATATATAAACAGCAATATTAACTTTCATTTGCTCAGAAACTGACATAAAGTTGCTATAAACCCTAGCAAATATAGACCATATGCTCTTAAGAAGTTTGCTGCTGTAATATTAACAAATGCTCTGATGCAAACCTAAATGAACAGAGCAAGATGGACCAATTTACAGACTGATAATTATAACAAACAGAAACTCAGTGAATTGTTAGTCAGATTGTCATTATCTGGTACACATGCTTCGTCACTGCAGTTTTTAAGAATGCAAATGAGCTTATTAGGCTAATTAAAATTAAAATGATCAGACCTGTCAGTGCAATGGACTGATCATAGTGCTTGTCAACAGGCATTGACAGCGACATATTTTCCCACATCTGTTATTTCCCTCTTCTTTGAATTCAGTCATGGTAAAGGTCAGGCTGACTACCAGGTATGCCACAGTCAGTTAACATTGTAAAGTACCTTTTGTTCTTCAGTTGTTTGAGGCTGAATAAAATATCTATTTGTCTGTCAGTCTGCATCTATAACTGGCAGATAAATACTTACTTTATCCCTATTTCCCTCTCATTCTTCACTCTTTCTGACAATTCTGTCATTAACATAGCTGCATGTAAAACATTATAAGAGATGTGTTGATTAGACCTTGTGCTTGTGGCAGCTTTCATTTTAGAATGACTCAATTTTGTTCTTTAATGAGACAAAAAAGGCATGAAAATTAAATATGCAAATTGTGGCAACTCAAAGGCTTTTGGCATTCTGTGGTGAATGTGTACAAACATTAAACCTATAAATGCTCTATTTAAATCAAAGGTAAGTTTCATCTAAGGAAAAACACTATTTCATGCATTATCCAGGATTGTTTTAAATCAAGTGCTTCCATTTCAGTTCGGATGCTGCCTTACTTGGCAGCTGCATGCGTAGTTCACTAGGTTTTGAGTCTTATAGACAGGCCTTGTGTTTGGAAAAAGTTGTGTGTGTAACCTGGAAAGCCCTGTTAGCAGCACACTCAAGTGTGCTGAAGTGACTGAATCATATAAACACATGCTATATTTAAAGAGACAATGTAGCATTCTCCAGGGGTTTGTGACGAACATAAGCATCCGGCAAAATAACGCACTGTAAGCTCCTTAAAGTCCCTGTAGAAGGAATTGAGAGAGCGAGGGAGGAATAAGACTGTTTTGAGCCTTCTCTTGCCATCTTGTCATGAGAGCAAGCAAAGGGCCTGCTACCTGTCTCTCAGCGCCACATGTAATCATGGTGTGAATGAATTTAAAGCCATCAAACCTCTGTGCTGTCATCCACTAAATCAAAGCTAATCAAGCATTCCCACTGCACTGCTGAAGTGACATTATCGCCCTACCTCCAAAACCTGATCTGCGTTGACAAATCCTCCATTAAAATGCACAAGACGTAAAAGCATTCATGTTTGTTTAATTAATTCATTGATTAATTCGCTTGTTTGTTCATCTACAGGCAGCTATTTATCAGAACGCTTTAAATGAAACCGATTACCTCAGAGTCAACAAAAGTGGTGCTTGTCAAAGCTAGCTGTGCATTAAAGAGCAGGTCATATGGGTTTTCCAAAAAAAGGTTTTGCAGTTTGTAAGGGAGCAATCCTTCAGTGTAAACAGTTTGCAAAGTTGTTAATCAAAAAAGTGCATGATAAATAAAAATATTGTCTCTCAAAAGAATATTTTCGAATCTTCTGCCGGTTACCGGTATAAGTCACTGGGTAACACATTTGCATAATCCCTGTCTGCCCTCGAAATACGAACACACTCTGTGTCGAGAAGATGCTGTGTTCCACGATAACACAGCAATGTAATTCAAACCTTTTGTTGTGTGCTTGTCATTTAACCGAGGACTGCTTCTATAATCTTGCCTCTTATCTTTGATGGCTTCTAATCTTCTTTATTTGGACCAACAAGCTTTGTTCCAAATGCATGCGGTAATGTGTTGTGTACATTGTCAATTGAGTGCTCAAAATATATAGTTGTTTTTTGTTTTTGCTAATATGTGATGTATACCTAGCGCAGCTTTAGGTTTACAGGTAAAGCAAGATGTTACTGTCTTACTGAAGAAGCTCTGATAATCTGATAAAAAAAAAAAAAGAGCCCACTATTTCCTAAGAATGTGTCGATTAATGTTGACTGTCGTTGTTCTAATTACTTGGTTTAATAATAAAGAATGTAGTGTAGCGCACAGAATTTATAAGCATTGTGAAAGTGCTGTTTATGTAGTTATAGGGTTAATGCAGGGAGTAAAAGACCTGGGGCCTGTACCATGACGCCGGTTTAGTTCATTATTTTATGAACTGTTTGGAGCCCTATATTATTGTTTTCTATAAAAGTGCATGCTAGGGTTGTCACAACAAAACCCGCCCAATTGCTACTCAAAAGTAGCCCAATCGTGTTTCGAGGGTGGTTCCCCTTTAAAACCTGCATTCTGGGGTGTAAAATACATGCTTTCAGTCAGGGTTCCCCTGGTAAATTCGCATTCCAGTGCCTAAATATGACGTTTTTGGGGTCGCTACAACCCGTGACGTCACAAAACAACCGTGGACTTGGCAACACAGATGGCAGCACTCGTTAACTTGCTCAAGGGCTCCTCTTTGTGCCAATCACAACAGGCTTGGCCAGCTGACCAATCAGAGCAGAGTAGGCTTATGGAAGGGAGGGGTTTACAGACATTTCGCTCAGAACTGAATCAAACGAACCCTATCAAAATCATGGACAAATGACTCTATGTATAAATGTATATTCTGGGAAAATTAAAGTGTTTTCTGACCTGGCCAATCAGAATAGAGTATTCAGACAGACCTCTGTCCTCCAACCCAAGAGACAAACTCAAGCATAGAAACACGGCTAATTCCTCTTCAGTGAACACAAACAAATGTACGATTAAGAAAGCTGATGCTTTAAAGGGTGCTGAGTCCAACTATGTCCCGAAAATGGTTTAGAAGCAAACACACAGATAACACACACTCGTCTTTCGTTCTCCTTCCTACAAAGCCCAGTGCATGGAGGCCCCTGAGTCTGCCGCCTTAATGAAGACGAATGCAAGGAATCAATTTGCACCTTCCGAACTCCATCTGGCAGCACTGCACTCCACCATCAATTAACACACCAGCTGGGGAACACACATACTCGCACGCCTCCCACTTCTCCTGTCTGCTCTTTGCAGCCTGAACCTAGAAGACCCCACAGGCCTGGAGATGTAGAGATGCATTATGGGATGTTTGGGGCATCCATGCAGGTAAACAGTGATTGAGAATGAAGGGAAAACAAAAAAAAGGTGAAGGAGACCTGTAGAGGAGAAAGGTACTGTACTTGTGAATGTGAGAGTGTGTGGGCCAGAGGCAAAAGAGCTTGGTTCCAACACAGAAGTTTGGCCGAAAGCAGGCGCTCAATCCAAACAAACAGGCATCACGGGGTGCATAAATCGTTCAGACAGTAAACAAATTATCTTAATGTGGACAGTTTTAGGGTACGCCGAGCACCAGTAGTGCAGGGAGTTATTGACTGATCTCAACCAGAGGATGGACAAGAAGTCTATCATCTGTCTTCCAATCACCTGGCACACAGCAGCGATTTCTACGTCAAGATAAAAAGACAATTCTGCTCGTGGGGATACAAATACGTCATCAGGCCAACAAAATACATTTCATTTGAAGCCTGCTGGACAGTAGGCTAAATTTGATTCGTCTGAAATAACGGAGTGTGAAATCACAACTGAGCTGACACATGCAGAGAGATTGAGAGATACAGATGCATTAAAACTCCCTCCTCAACTTCCATCACTGCACTGCTGTGCTTGAGCTCTTTATGTAGGTCATGAGTGTTTGTGTGAATGTGTGTGCTCCCCATCCCTCTTTATTTCTTCCCTTCCTCAATCTTAGTCATTCTCTCATGTACAAATGAGAAATGATCCTCTAAACAGCTCAGGCACCGTTATATCACAAAGGTAATCAGTGTATCCTAGCAACACATGTAAAGCTATCCTAAAGCACATCAAACCTGGATTCAAAGAGAAACTCCAAGATTTCAACCAGACATTCTGCTTCTCAGCAGGCAGTGTTCCAAGACTGTGTTCTGGTTCTTTCATAGACCATTAAGTTTGAATATAAAAACGTTTTTTACAATTACAATTTTTATTGAGATTATTTTCATGACAATTAAGCATATTTTTTTTCAGCAAATTTTCATTACCATAATGATTTTTTTTTTTTTACTGTATAACACCAAATTCCCCATACAACACACATGCTAAAATTATGTGTAAATGCCTTCCATTTAAATAATGCCTTACTATTTAAATGACAGTAATCTCACTTTTTTTTTGCATGACGGTAAGACTGAAATTAATATTTATATGAAATTTGACGAGAAATTATCATTATGAAAAGAATTTCACACTTTAAAAAAATCGCCATGTTACTACAAATAGGCTAATTGTCACAAACACTCCAGGTTCCTCCTCCACACAATCACGACGCACACCCTCACCTGAGTACTAATCACCACCATCTGATCCGCATCACCTTCATCCACCTCAGCACCACAAAAGCCACACACACGCACTCAGTCATTGTCCGGTCACGTTCGCGACAAGATCATTCCTGCGCTAACTATTAGGACTAACTCCTCTTTACCTTCTCTCCAAGGATAACCTCCGACGTCTCTTCTTCCGTCTTCTCTCCAAGGATTACCTCCAAGATCCTCCCAAAGACCCCACGGTGCGTGTGTGTGGTACCCTCCTTCCCGGCACGGATCCCAGCACCCATCCACTCCTTACTTCCCGCTCCTCTGCTTGTGTCCATTTAATAAACTACATCTTTCATCTGTTACTCCTCTGTCTCCGAGTGATCCGTAAAAAGATGACCGGACCAGCACCGAGAGACACAAGCATGAGCCTCACGGATCATCACGAATTAGTAGATGCACTCCGCCGTACACTTATGTCAGCACCTGCATCACCAACACCAGCGAGCACTTCCGCGGATCCTATCATCCCTCCTTCACCTGCCGTGCACGCCAGTCCCATGGCACGGCCAGCGCCCTACTCTGGTTCGGCGGAGGAATGCAGCGGATTCTTGCTTCAGTGTTCACTGGTCCTGGAGATGCAACCGCTCTCGTACCCTACGGATCGAGCCAAGGTAGCTTTCATTATCTCCCAGTTACAAGGCAAGGCTTTACAATGGGCAGACTCTCTCTGGACCCAGAATAATCCTGTAACCCAGTCATATTCTAGCTTCATTGAACACTTCCGGGAAGTTTTCGGCAAACCTGCCTGGGACTCCTCTATAGGTGAGAGATTATACAACTTGAAACAAGGGAATATGTCTGTCAATGATTATGCCTTGCAGTTCAGGACTCTGGCGGCCTCTAGTGGATGGAACGAACAGGCCCTTCTCACTACCTATCGCCAAGGATTGGAGCCCAGAGTGCGGTTGCATCTCGCTGCATACGAGGATACCATCGGCCTCGAGCGATTCATCCAGCTGTCCATCCGCTTCGCCACTCGTATGCAGTCGTGCTTAGAAGAGCACCAGGGCCAGGCGCATTCCTCCTCTCCGCTCTGCCAGCCAGAGAACGTCAGCTCCCCAGAACCAGCCAGCGAGCCCATGGTCGTGGACTCCTACCGCCTCACTATGGCGGAGCGTCAAAGACGGCTGGCCCAGAATCTTTGTCTGTACTGTGCAGCTCCGAGGCATACCATAGCTGGGTGCCCCGTCCGTCCTCCTAGGGCGCCCGTGGTTGGAGCAGCATAACCCGGTAATCTCCTGGAAGACCGGAGAAATCCTGAAGTGGGGCGAAGCCTGCTTTCAATCCTGTATCTCCGGCTGTCCAGTTCCCGTGGAACGTCCCTCCGAATCACTACCAGTCTACACCACATCTATTGAAAGCCCTGTCGTCAACCAATCCATCTCCATACCCCAGTGCTACGCCCCCTTCAGTGATGTTTTCTGCCCGAAGCGGGCCTCCAAGCTGCCTCCACACCGGCCATGGGACTGTGCCATAGATCTGCTGCCGGGTGAACCAGTGCCTAGGGGACGGATCTATCCCCTATCCGTTCCCGAGGAGAAGGCCATGGAGGATTACATCAGGGAGGCGCTGGCTCAAGGATACATCCGCCCATCTACCTCCCCTGCTGCTTCGAGTTTCTTCTTCGTGGCCAAGAAGGATGGAGGTTTGCGGCCATGTATCGACTACAGAGCCCTGAATAAAATTACTCAGAAGTTTCGCTATCCTCTTCCCCTCGTCCCAGCGGCCCTAGAACATATCCGTGGTGCCACTGTATTCTCCAAGTTGGACCTCCTCAGCGTGTATAACCTCATCCGGATACGCGAGAGGGACGAGTGGAAGACCGCCTTCATCACCCCTACTGGCCACTACGAGTACTGCGTGATGCCGTATGGGCTAGTAAACGCCCCCTCCGTATTCCAGGATTTCATGCATGAGGTGCTCCGGGATTTCCTCCATCAATTCATCCTAGTGTATATCGATGACATCCTGATATATTCCCAGAGCCAGGCCGAACATCGTCGCCACGTTGCGGAGGTCCTGCAACGCCTGAGGGACTTCCAGCTCTACCTAAAAGCAGAGAAGTGCTCATTCCATCAGCCCTCAGTGCAGTTCCTTGGCTATACCATCGACCGCAGTGGCATCCGGATGGACTAGGGGAAGGTAAGCGCCGTCCGGGATTGGCCCGTTCCTACCACCATCAAGGAACTACAGCGAATCCTGGGCTTCGCAAACTTCTACAGACGATTCATTCAGAACTTTAGTACCATCACCAGTCCTCTAACCAACCTCCTTCGTCAGAAGCCCAAGTCCCTGTCTTGGACTCCAGCCGCCACCGAAGTCTTCCAGGCCCTGAAGCTGGCTTTTACGACCGCCCCACTCCTCGTGCATCCTAACCCAGATTTACCATTCGTCGTGGAGGTGGACGCCTCTACCACCGGAGTGGGTGCGGTCCTGTCTCAGCAGCAGGGGACGCCCAGCCGCCTCCATCCATGTGCCTTCTTCTCCAGGAAGCTCAACCCGGCGGAGGTGAACTACGACATTGGCAACAGGGAGCTACTTGCCATCAAGCTTGCCCTGGAGGAGTGGAGACATTGGCTGGAGGGAGCCAAACACCCCTTTCAAGTTCTCACTGACCATAAAAACCTGGAATACCTTAGGGCAGCCAAGAGACTCAACCCCAGACAAGCCCGCTGGGCGCTATTCTTCACCCGCTTCCAGTTCTCCATCACGTACCGCCTTGGGGCAAAGAATGTCAAGGCCGATGCTCTGTCCAGATGTTACTCACCCGAAGAGAGGTCTGAGAACCCCGAACCCATCCTCCCAGACAAAGTTATTGTTGCCCCTATCACTTGGTCTGCCGAAGCCCTACCTCCAGCCGAAACTCCTGCCAACGCTCCGCCGGGTTGCCCACCAGGGCACCAGTACATCCCCAGGACATGTCGCACTCCTCTCATCCACGCCACCCATACATCACTTGGCACTGGTCACCCGGGGGTCAATGAAACCCTCTCGTTGCTACGGGAACGCTTCTGGTGGCCCAACATGGCCTCGGATGTCAGAAGGTATGTGAGTGGATGTAACAGCTGCGCCATGTCCAAGAGTCCTCGCCATCTACCATCTGGCAAACTCTATCCTCTGCCCGTCCCAAACCGCCCGTGGTCACACCTGGGAGTGGATTTCATGACCGACCTTCCTCCCTCTGACAATAACACATGTATTCTGATTGTTGTGGATAAATTTTCTAAAGCATGTCGTCTTCTTCCTCTGAAGGGTCTCCCCACTGCCATGGAAACGGCAGAACTGATGTTTAACCATGTCTTCAGGTACTTCGGCATCCCAGAGGACATAGTGTCGGATCGGGGCCCCCAATTCATCTCCCGGGTATGGAAAGCATTTCACTCCCTCCTAGGTGTGGCCATCAGCCTGTCCTCCGGCTACCACCCGCAGTCCAACGGGCAGACGGAAAGGAAGGTTCAGGAGATCGGACGCTTCCTCCGTACCTTCTGTCACGGCCACCAGAACTCCTGGAACCAATTCCTGGGGTGGGCCGAGTACGCACAGAACTCCCTCCGTCAACCCACCACCGAACTCACACCCTTCCAGTGCGTACTCGGCTACCAGCCACCCCTGTTTCCCTGGTCTGGAGAGCCCTCTGACGTTCCCGCGGTCGACTATTGGTTCCGGGAGAGCGAGAGGGTCTGGGACGCGGCCCATCACCAACTTCTACGGGTGCTCCGTAGACGCAGGACGGCAGCCGACCTTCGCCGTTCCGAGGCCCCCCAGTACCAACCCGGTCAGAAGGTCTGGCTGTCTACCCGGGACATCCGCCTGCGTCTACCCTGCCGCAAGCTTAGTCCCAGATTCATTGGCCCGTTCACTATCACTCAGCAGATCAATCCGGTCACCTACAAACTGCAACTTCCTCCCGAGTACCGGATTCACCCCACATTCCATGTCTCACTCCTGAAACCTCACCATCCTTCTGTTCTTCCCTCCACAGAACCTGGCGAGACGGAAGCCCCCCCTCCTCTCCTCCTAGATGACGGCGCAGCCTACTCGGTCAAGGAAATCCTGGACTCCCGGCGGCGTGGTGGGCAGCTTGAGTATCTAGTGGACTGGGAAGGCTACGGTCCAGAGGAACGCTCCTGGGTCCCACGCAACGACATCTTGGACCCCTCCTTGCTGGATACCTTCCACTCAAGACACCCCAACCGACCAGCTCCCACGGGTAGAGGACGCCCACCATGACGTCGGGGTCCCCGGCCCTCAGGAGCGGGCCCTGGGGAGGGGGGTACTGTCACAAACACGCCAGGTTCCTCCTCCACACAATCATGACGCACACCCTCACCTGAGTACTAATCACCACCACCTGATCCGCATCACCTTCATCCACCTCAGCACCACAAAAGCCACACACACGCACTCAGTCATTGTCCGGTCACGTTCGCGACAAGATCATTCCTGCGCTAACTATTAGGACTAACTCCTCTTTACCTTCTCTCCAAGGATAACCTCCGAAGTCACTTCTTCCGTCTTCTCTCCAAGGATTACCTCCAAGATCCTCCCAAAGACCCCACGGTGCGTGTGTGTGATACCCTCCTTCCCGGCACGGATCCCAGCACCCATCCACTCCTTACTTCCCGCTCCTCTGCTTGTGTCCATTTAATAAACTACATCTTTCATCTGTTACTCCTCTGTCTCCGAGTGATCCGTAACACTAATTACAATTTCTTTTATTATTTTAGGTTAAAAAAAAACGTAACACATGTGAGTTCCTCGCTTTGATGAATTATGATTTAGGGTTGAAATATGATCTAAGGCCAGCTGCATGAACATCTTAACTAGCTTAACTGGCAAGACTTTCTTAGTCAACCAACAACAACATTAAACTCACATGACTAAATCTAATGGTTCTAACCAGGCCATTTCAGCAATGTTTTACAACACAGTATTGTAACATAATACGGTATTGTATTTTACTGAGCAATTTCCCGACACTATTTGTCAATTAATCATTTGTTGTTGTTTTTTTTGTTTTTTTTTCCTGGGCTGAGCAAACTGCTTAAGTAAGAATTCTATTGTCCTTTGTATGCAACAAGATAAATCTTTTGCATCCCATCTAAATTGACGACTATGAATCCCATGCCGTATACCGTTGTGTCTGACAAGCCAGATTTACTTCAGGCCCTCTAATAAGATGTTTGGAATAAGATTCATACAAGCTTCCTAATGTACATCAAATCCTGACAAACAGAACTGGTTAGCAATAACCCTACAAGTCTAATTGCACTGAAACGTATGCCAACATCCAAATTCAGTGCTCCTGCATACATTTCACAGACTCGTCACTTTCGTACAATCATGTTATTCGCTGAGCTTGGACAGGTGTGTGTTGGATTGGAGAGCGTGTGTGTGTAGACGGCTCTTTCAGGTGTGTTGGACATAATGTATGATCCACAGCGCGGCTGAATGATCGGTTGGAGTGTTGAGTCTGAATTGGTTCCGATAGTGAGTGGGCAGTGATTGCCTTCATGCCATGTTCAGTGAGAGATCCGATCCAACACCTAAATCTGAACACCTGGCAGATGTGGGATTGTTTTTTTTCTACAGGCCATGAAGAGGTTTGTGCGTCTGTGTGTGTGTAGGTTGATACTTAGATTTGAAATCTAGTAGTAAAAGCGTCCTGGGGAAGACAACAAATCCTCATGCATCATGGGTTTCAAGATGAGTGAGTCAATATACATATGCAAACACACGGGCTGCCTCCAAGGTCCTACACGTCCTCTCTGAAACATGTCAAAGACCTTTTACAAAGGTCAAAGGTACACAGAGACTGTGTGTGTGTGTGTGTGTGTGTGTGTGTGTGTGTGTGTGTGTGTGTGTGTGTGTGTGAGGATTTCATGAGTATTAGATTAATGACAGCACAACCTGCCGTCTCGATAACTACCAGCAGGATCTGTTAGTAGAACTTTTCAAAAAAAATTATTTGGAAACATGTAAAAACAAAAACAAAAGTACTACTTCTTGCCATCAACAGTAATACAACATCAGTAACAAAACTCCTGACAAGTGAAATAGATGAATTTAATAATGGTATAATGAAAAAGAACTGCCTTAATTCTTCATGGCATATAATCAACAAGGTGTTGGAAACATTCCTCAGAGATTTTGGTCCATATTAACATGATAGCATCACACAGTTGCTGCAGATTTGTTGGCTGCACATCCATGATGCGAATCTCCAGCTCCACCACATCTTGAAACTGCTCTATTGGATTGAGATCTGGTGACTGTGGAGGACACACCATTACACCACCACCACCAGCCTGAACCATTCAGACAAGGCAGGATGGAGCCATGCTTTCATGTTCTTTACACCAAATTCTGACCCTACCATCTGAATGTCGCAGCAGAAATCTAGACTCATCATACCAAGCAACGTTCTTCTATTGTCCAATTTTGGTGAGCTTGTGTGAATTGTAGCCTCCGTTTCCTGTTCTTAGCTGACAGGAGCGGCACCTGTGTGGTCTTCTGCTGCTGTCACCCGTGTGGTCTCTCTGCTTCAGGGTTCAGTGTGTTTTTGGCCACACAACTATCACTCACTTTATATGTTCTCTTTTTCGGACCATTCTCTGTAAACCCTAGAGATGGATGTGGGTGAAAATCCCAGTAGATCAGCAGTTTTTGAAATACTCAGACCAGCCCGTCACTTAAGTCACTTAAATCCCTTTTCTTCCCCATTCTGATGCTAAGTTTGAACTTCAGCAGGTCATCTTTACCACATCTAGATGCCTGAATGCATTGAATTGCTGCCATGTGATTGGCTGATTAGCAATATGTGTTACCAAGCAATTGAACAGGTTGTACCTAATAAAGTGGGCCGGTGAGTGTGTCTGTGTGTCTATAATATCAAAGCTTGTTTCAGAGAACATATTTTAGCTCTTTGGGCATTTTTTCCCCCAAACAATTTGATTAATTAATCAAAAAATCTAAAAAGTAAAAAAAAAAAAAAAAAAATTGAATATTTTATGATTCAAAGTTTTTTAACCCTTGATCAATATAATCTGCAAAAGAAAAAATATAGGCTACACATAATATCCCCATTGTACATTATTTTGCAGTTTAGCTTCTTAGCTTCTGTCGATTTATTCTGTTTTAAAGATATATATACATAATTTTTATTGGAAAACAAGAGTAAATGTTAGCCTTACTGCCGTGTAGATAATGGTATCATTGCACATCTAGCTTGACTAATCCATCAGAAACCTGCATAATAAGTCATTGAGTCATGAACATGTTCCTGTTTTGCATGTATGTTTCTGTGTGTTCGCTGACCTGAAAAAAATATAGAAAGGCTAATGCAACAAGCGAACATCACTGATACAGTACATCCCTAGTAGCTGCCATGGTCAATGCAAATCATTAGATTAAATGTCATATACTGTGATCAATGATTGTGATCGTTCACGCTTTGCTGGCTCTGGGTAAAGCATCAGGCGCTCCTACATGTTGACTACAGAAGTGCTTTGGGTAATAAGCTAAAACATTCAATCTAAATGCTGCTCTCTAATGCTTCAATAGCAGCTCAGAGACATCTTAATGGCGATCCAGGTGGTTTCTTCGTTTTAAAATTAAATGCATACACTTCCAACAGACTTATCTACTGTGAATTCCCATGATTAGCAGTTAGCTTACCAAAGAGCTAGTCATGTTTGTTAATTGGTTTGTTATTTATGTAAGCATCTTGCTTTTCTTTACAACAGTTTGCAGTTTTGTTTAACCAACAGCCTTGCCTGAATAGGGTGCGAAATATAAGGTGGAAACCCAATGGAAGAAGATGGCTTATTAGCGATGCTCTGTGTGAACATACTGAACTAGCTAGCCCTAATAATGTGTTTGAGTCACACACTTCATAATTATACAACTAGGCAACAGAGGTGGGTAGTAACGAGTTACATTTACTTCGTTACATTTACTTGAGTAATTTTTTGGGGTAACTAATACTTTTCGGAGTATATTTAAAGATGGGTACTTTATACTCTTACTTGAGTAAATTTTTGGGGAAAAATCTGTACTTTTACTTCGTTACTGTGGGCGACGCTCCTCTCGTTACTTTATCTTAATGCAATAAATGTTATAAATGCTTCAGTTTATTCCAAACGCGCCGTCTACTTTTCTCTGGGCAATGAGCGATGCCCATTCGCGAATGATTCTTTCTTTTGAGTCAATTCTGTTCAAAGGCTTGTTCAAACCAATTGGCAAACGAGTGAATTGGTTCATGAATCAGTTTGAATAAGTCGTTCAGTTCCCTGCCGCACGCGCTGAGCGTCTGAAGCAGTTCACTCAGAGTTGTAACGTTTAACATCGGCAGCGTTGAAAACGGGGCTATGGAACTGCACTGAATTGAAAGCAAATCTGCAAAGGCTATTATTTGCTAGTAGCGATGGAGATCCTTATTAGATGAACACCGCGTCTGCTGGCTACTGATTTTTTATCCGATACTCTTTTACTCTTACTCAGGTAACTATTCAAGACTAGTACTTTTACTTTTACTTGAGTAAATATTTCTAGAAGTACTTTTACTTTTACTTGAGTACAGTTTTTGGGTACTCTACCCACCTCTAGGCAAATACGAAGTGAAAAATGTTGATACTGTGTTCCTGTGGCTCAGTGGTAGAGCATTGCATTAGCAGCACAAAAGGTTGTGGGTTCAAATCCCATGGAATGTACATACTGATAAAAAAAATATGTATACAATTGTATAGCCTGAATGCACTGTAAGTCACTTTGGATAAAAGCGTCTGCCAAATGTATATGTAAATGTGCTTCAAGACATTGAAATGTTTGTTTCTATAGAAATCATATTACAGCCACTACTAATATGTAAGCAAGAGACTAATTGCATTTCTGCATACACGTTAGCTTGCTATTTCCACACAGATTCCTTGAATATCTGTTCTAACTGCAGTTCTCCCTCTTTGTGTTTAAGTTGTGACTGAGCTGTATCTCTGCTGCCCTTCTCAGGTGAGAGTATGCAACTGCAAGCAATAGTTGACACTCTTTTCTCATCTCCCTCTCTTTCTCTTTATCTTTCACCCCTTTTCCTCATTTCATCTGTCTTCCATTTGCCCTCTCCAGCCCATGCGGGTCTTTATCTTTCTGTTGTTCTTTTATTTGGAGTGAGCCCAAGGTTTGCCCTCCTGCTGTTTCCCCTAAGTCTGAGAACACAGAATCTACCCACTGCAGCAAAACAGAATGGAGTAGAAAGGGCATGGAAGAGGAAGAGAGAGAGTTCAGGAGCAAAAGATACATTTAAGAGAGACTGGGAACTTAAAAATCAAGTTATCCTCTACTAAATGTATCACATATTCATGTTAATCAATTTTTGATGACAAAAGCTTTTAAATGAAGATAATTAAAAGACATCATAATTTTCCGGTAGAGGTAAGGCTTTAATAGGGTCCACACTAGGATCCACACTGATACATGATAACAGGCATTTTTGCCCATTAGATAGTTGACCATAGTGACTATGAATGAATGAATCAGAATGATGACGTGGTTTTCTATGCATCAGTTTGTAACATCTCCTTATGTGGGCGAAGACAAATTGTATACAACTGTGAATTGCTCACAGTGCTCAATTTTTTTATTTCCTTTAGTAGTCTCTGCTTATTTGTACAAGGTCTAGCCAACTCTCATTGAAAATGAATGACATCTGGTTGTGGTCAGTGTGAAAGAGCTTTAGTGAAATGACCTGTACACACTAACAACAGCCAGACCATTCAGTTATTTTGCACCATCTTGTAAACTGCTCTCTTAAATAGAGGAGAGGCATCTGTTGATGTTTCATTTGATGGGTGCTCCTGTTTGGTCTTGAAGAGTCACATCTTTTGCCATTCTTCAGCAAAAAAGAGTTCTTTCTCTGCTTTCTTTTCTTGCATTTTGATAGTTTTGAGGTTATATTACATAATTCAGGCATAATTATTAAATTTAGTCTGGCAATAATAGTGCTATTACTCCAATTTTAGCACATAAACAAGTCTCTTATGCTCACCAAGGCTGAATTTATTTGATCAAAAATACTGTGGCACACAATCCTTCAGAAATGATTCTAATATGCTGATTTGCTGCTCATTTATGATTATCGTCAATGTTGAAAATGGTCGTTCTACTTAATATTTTAGTAAAAACCATGGTGCAGGATTCTTCGATGAAGAGAAAGTTCAAAAGAACCACATTTATTTGAAATAGAAACCTTTTTTTAACATTATAAATGTCTTTTATGTCACTTCAAATAAATATTAATTTACTCCCTGGGCAGTTATTGGCCAAATCAAGCTGCAATGTGGACTAGACCTCATGCTGTTTATTAAAACGTCTGGCTATGACAGACTAACAAATACACAAACACAGCCCCAGTCTTTTAAAGAAAAGAGCCAAGACATCAGCAACTTTTCCAAAACACCAGGAGGTTCATTAACACACACACACATTCGTAGGAGTTTAGATTATTAACCTCATTTCCCATAAACTAGTTTGTGATCAGATATATTATCTTCAATATGAAAAACAGCACATTAGCGATTAGTGACTCCATGCTAATGATAAGAAGAAAAGCTGCAGTTTATTACTCGCTCAGCTGAAGCTGTGTTTGTTTACTGAGGTTGTGCTCTAATTCGTCATCATTATGCTGTTCATTTTTCTTTGTTAGAGGGACCATGAGGCACAAAGAGAACAAGAGAAACTGAAAGACAGAGATGTGAATGACAGTAAGAGAAAGCATGTGTAAGAGAGGGCTAAAGAATGATACACAGATGGGATTGAAAGTGAGATAAAGGAAGGCAGAAAATTAATGCTGAGAGAGAGAGGGGAGAGAAGTAGAGGACAGAAGGACGGAGGGAAGGAGACACTGAGGACAGTTCTTCCACATCGGTCTCTAATCCCTTAAAGGTGTGTAATCACCAGTTTAATTAGCAGCTCTGAGTCTGACCCACTGCATTGTTTCTAGGATCATAAAATAGTCTGAAGGCCTTTTCACATGATTCATGTCAGTGTTCCTTATTGCTTTGAACCCTATGGAGCGAATCATGAAATAACCGTACATGTCCAATAATCACAATTGCAACTAAATACAATTGACAACATCTCATATTTTATTTCTTGTAACTGCAACATTCTTATTCTTCAGAAGCATCAAGCTACAGTGCAGGTCAGTTATGACTTTTTCTTGTAATTGCAACTCTGTCTCACCATTGTGACTTTAATTTTTTGCAACTGCATCGTTAAGTGAATTTATATCTCAAATTCACTATTTCTTATTCTAAAGAGATGTCAAAGCTACAGTGCAAGTCTAATCACAATTATGATTTTTTTTTCTTGTAGTGCCAACTGTCTAACCTTTGCGACTTCTTTATTTCTTGCAATTGATTAACTTTTGTGATTTTATATTTCGTAATTTCATTATTTCCTATTCTTAAGAATTGTCAAACTACAGCGCATTTGTTGTAATTGCAACTACAATCTCACCATTGTGACTTCTTTATTTCTTGTAATTGCATCATTATCAGGCTTCTTACAATTTCACTTTTTCTTATAGAAGTTTCAGGCTACAGAGAGCAGGTTAAATTGTAAAAGTGTGACTATTGCTTGTAATTGCAACTACATCTCACATTTTGACTTAATTATTTATCTTAATTGCATCATTATGTGTATGTAATCATTACTTTTTTTTACATTCTTCCCACTGTGTGTTTACCAATGTAATAACCACTGTAATGTCTCTGGCTTATACCTATTCTTAAGTTCATCTTTTGTATGATTTTCCCTATTTTTACTGTTTACTATATGCACTTACCACTGTCTTGCCATCTAGAAACCTCATAAAATCACCTTTGGTGACACTATCTGCAAAGCTTTTGATTTGGAGGTCACAGCGGTGAAGCTCTGCAGAAGAAGCTTGCCTTTGTAATACCATCCCATCATGCAGTCCTAACAGCTAAGTATGGCACATTGGTTCCTGATCCCCATGACTCAGAGGTGTGTGTGTGTTTGTCTTTAAAGTTACTGTACTCACTCATTATGAGTAGACTGGCATGGCACATTGCCTTCCATTATCTGGATTACATAAGCAGGTCAGCACTTAGATGTGCTGATGCACTCCTGATTAATCACATGAGTGTGTGTGTGTGTGTGTGTGTGTGTGTGTGTGTGTGTGTGTGTGTGTGTGTGTGTGTGTGTGTGTGTGTGTGCGTGCGTGCGTGCGTACGTGTGTGTGTGTGTGTGTGTGTGTGTGTGTGTGTGTGTGTGTGTGTGTGTTTCCTATGAGACGGCTGCTTGGACTTTTTCAAACCACCCTGCCAGATGTGCAATGCCCCATTCCTCCAAACACCCTTCTACTCACGTGTAAAGACACACAGACTTTCTCAATCACTTCCCACGTCTGTTCCCAGAACATCTCAAACAAAGCTCAGATCACCCTCCTGTCTCTCTTAAAATCCTGCACTCCTATAGGGTTACTGTTGTCATTAGGGAATATATTCACAACAAAACACACAATTAAACAAACAAATAGTTCAAGTGACAGAATAAATGATAACATACATCATATTAATTATCAGTCAGTTATCAGTTATTATGTTCAACAGGACCAAGCTTTTGAAAGTACTCTTTAAGCATTCACATCTGCATTTGCTTACCACACAACTAAAATGGCACATATACTGTGCAGTCAATTACAAAAATTATTTTTCTATTAAAGATATAAATTATTAAAAAAGTATTAAATATATTAACAAAAACTACTAGTATTACTACTACTACTACTAATAATAATAATAAAGCACACAAATTACATTTTATATAATATGAAAAAATATTAACAATTGTAATATAACTCTTTAATGTGTGTGTGAGGACTCGCACTGAAACAACTGTTTGTATATATGTTGATTTAAGTAATCTCTAAGCATAAGAGATTGAGAAAGAAACCGGAAGAGACAACAAGGGAGAGAGAGAGAGTTCCTGCTTTGGTTGTTTCAATATCCTCAGGCTCACTCTACAGGGAGTGATTTAGCCACATATCTAAAAAAATATATCTTCCGCTCGCTCTGTTCCTACAGCCTACTCTCTTTTCCCTTCAGTAACCCTGAGTTTTATGTATCCATGTTGTCTCTCTGGGCTGAGGAAGGAAACTGCAGAAACTTTCAAATATAAATTGAGATACTTTCTTGTCTTTTTGAGTTCACCTTGGTCAGTCATTCTTGCTGGTTAATCATGAAAACCTGTTTGAAACACAAATTTCGGCACTTTGTTTGGTAACGCAGAAAATGGCAGAACTGTGGTTCCGAATGAATAGCTCTGCCAAAAAACAGAAACCATTATTCACTTTAAACTCATATTTCTTTCTACTATAGACATCACAATGAGAACTTTTACTGATATATTTCATGTGATGGCAAGTCATTATAACTTAATTGAATTTACTTAAATTTGGTCTGTTTCTTACACCAAAGCTGTATTGCTTCAGAATAGATCCACATAATACAGTACTCTGTATGGATCACTTTTATGGTGCTTTTGTGTCCATTTCTGAAGCATGAAAGCTTGCAAATCTAATTGCGTGGAAAAGAATAACTGCACAGTTCTCTAAATGGCTACCTTTTTTGTTCCACACAAGAAAATAACATGGGATTTAAAATGACATGAGGGTAAGTAAATGGTGACAGAATTAAACATTTTGACTGAACTGTTCCTTTTTGATTGAAAACTGTATCTTTTGAGTTCAGTCGAGTTCATTTAAAAGCCTTACAAAAGAAGTCTGAATCTCTCTAATGATGTCTTCACTTCTCTCCTTTAGATACTTTCCACTTTTATCCTCAGACAGCACAGAAAAACACAAATGTTCTTCTCCTCAAACTCATTTCTCTTTTGTTCCATATCATTTCTCATCATTTTCTTCTCTCTTACAGTTCTTCCCTATCCCTTTCCACTTAGCAGTAAATCACTGTCATTCCCTTTCTAACTATTTTTGATTCTGTTCATCTCTTGTTCTACCCTTATAAGTTTTGAGATACTCAATATCACAAAAAAAAAAAAAAAAAAAAAAACAGAAGACAGACCTTGTGTTTGCCTTAAAATAGATCCCAACGACACACACAGTGAGGTAGGGCTTTAATGATGTGTCTGGTCCTATTAGCTGTGCTGCCATCTTACTATTCAACGAGTTCATTATTCACTCTTCTGTGACTCTGGGGCTTCTTATCTCCTTGCATTTCTCTGCATGTCAACCCCTTGCACACCTTCTGACTGACCCCGCAGGGATCTTTAATGGAGATCGCTGTAGCGGAGACTCACTTCTGATCTCTTTCAAATCAGATGAAGTTAAGTTAAACCAACAAAAGTTAACTTGCCTCAAATGCAATAAAAGTGAGCTCTATCATTTGAACGGTGAAAAGTTTTGATTTAGCTGCTGTGTGAGAAAGTAATGGTAATCCTCGACCCGAAATAAAGCATTGGGCTCCCGTTGGGGTCACAGTGGCAACTCTCAGAGAGTTGTGTGGCGGCATGCTGAGGGATCGATATAAACTTGCACATGTGTACGTGAACGGCGCTTCCAAAACACCCGTCTGCTTCTGTAAACAGGGGCCTGCCGTCACGCGTTTTATGAGCTGCTCACTCATCCCGCTTGTGCCGACAGGTAAAACCCAAAATGACTGTGGAACATCCTCACGGTCTGTCTGCAACCGAAAAATCAAAGGGGACACTAAAGGGGTCACTGGATCAGAGTAGACATCTGGACGCCAATAACTGTGGGATTAAGATAAAAATCAGGCTTTCACCGGATTTCATCTCTTTCAATTTTCTCTTGTTTATTCCTTTCCCCATCTCTTTTATTCCTCTTTCACTTATTTTCTATTTCTAAATGAATGCAGTCTTTTTCTCCTTTGTGGTGCTTTTGGAAAAGGCAAGTGTAGGACTGCAGATTCTCTCAGGCTGATAATGTGCACAGTTAAAGTGGCTCGTTAAACCCATTTTTCACACAGAAATCACTGCATACTGTAGCTCAAAGTCTGCAGTCAGCACTTTCCGTCTCCCATCCCTTCGCTGGGTATATAAGCGTCTGATAAAAATAGTGCAATTGAATCAAACTCCACACCATTTCATCAAACTGTTTGACTCCTACTGCTTTTGCTGCTTCTTATTTTAAAAAAAATTTTATTAAAGAAATATTTCACTTAAAACTCATAAAACATGTTCCAAACATGTGTGACTTTCTTTTTTGGAACACAGAGAAGTTTAGAAAAATCTTTTCCATGCAATTATGGTAGCTTTAAAACTTCAAAAACACCATAAAAGTTGTCTGTATGCCTTGTGCAATATATGAAAACGCGTACCCCAAAGTCAATAATGATGAGTGATTAATGAATGAATTATTCTTTTTAGTCTAATAATTTCAATTAATCTAACAATCCAATTCACAAAGCTTGTCTAAATTCAGTGGATCCAGTTCTATTATTAATTCAGTTCTTTTATTTAACCAGGTTAAAACTCATTGAGATTAAAATCTCTTTTACAAATAGTAAAAGTATACAATTATACAATATACAACAAAAACATAAAAAACAGTCATAAATCACAACAACAATTTACCAAAGGATAAAACATATAATTTATTAAAAGTAGCTTAAACTCATTTAGTGACGGTAATGTGGTAAACTTTAGGGTATCCTGTAGGTAATTCCAAGAGGAGGCGGCATTATATGTAAAACCTTTTTTCCCTATCTCTGTTCGAACCCTAGGGACTTTGAGATGCATCAAATCATTTGAGTGGAGATTGTAGCGTCCGTTGGAGTTTGAGAAGTTGAGAGCCAAATTATGTGGAATAAGACTGCAAATCGACTTATAGATAAAACAATACCAATTAAAACTTCTTCGGGTATGCAAGGATGGTAGCTCTGCCTTCTCATATAAAATGCAGTGATGCGTTTGATATCTACACCCAGTAATAAAACGTAAGGCACTATGGAAAACTATATCAAGTTTTGTTAAGTAATGTGTTGGGGCATTCATATATACTATATCTCCATAATCCAACAAAGGTAAAAATGTTGCAGAAACCAGATATTTTCTAGCATGAAAATAAGGTTCTGTTTCTGTAATAAAAACCAAGTTTAAGCTTAAGTTTGGAAGTTAATTTGTCAATATGCACTTTAAAACTTAACTGACTATCCAATACAATGCCCAGGTATTTATAACACGTAACACGTTCAATTTTAGTGCCTTGCAATGATAAAATATCAGGACATTTTTTTGGTTCAACTTTTTTATCATTAATTTAGTCTTATCTATATTTAAAACCAGCTTAAGTTGACAAAGGCGAGACTGAACAGTATTAAATGCTGACTGTAAACCTTGAAGTGCTTGCGAAACTGATGACGCAAAGCAATAAATAACAGTATCATCTGCATAAAGATGATATTTAATGTTAAGGATGTTATCACAAATACTATTTATGTATAACGAAAATAAAATAGGTCCCAAAACGTATCCCTGAGGGACACCCTTTGAAACTGACAGGACAGATGACATACAGTCTTTCAAGACCACAGACTGTGTTCTACCTGATAGATAGTCAGCAAACCAAATTATAGCAGAATCAGACAGACCAACAGTGGCAAGTCTTTTTAATAGGATGTCATGATCAACTGTGTCAAAAGCCTTTGATAAATCGAGGAAAAGAGCTGAACAAATTAGTTTACCAGTAGTTATATTGCGAAGCACTTTCATTGCGGCTGTAATGGTACTATGTTGTTTTCTAAACCCAGACTGGAAGGGAGAGTGAATTTTATTTAATTCCAGATAAGTTTTTAATTGTTCGTTCACTAGTTTCTCTAAAAGTTTAGATAAGACACACAATTTAGATATTGGCCTTTAGTTATTTAAATGCAATGGGTCACCCCCTTTAAATAGAGGAGAAACGAAGGCAGTCTTCCAGATCTTTGGAAGTTCACATGAAGAGATAGAAAGATTAAATAAATGTGTTAAAGGTTCAGCAATAAAATCTGCTGCTACCTTTTAGATAAAAAGGTTCCAGCTTATCAGGCCCTGCAGATTTTTTTTGGATCTAACTGGGTAAGAGCTTTATGAACATCAGAAACAGAAAACTGAATAAAATCAAATTTTTGTGTAGTTAAATTACATGAAGTATCAGTTAAGGATGCAGTGAGCGAATTAGACAAGGAACAGCGAGGTGATTGAGACTCAAATAAGGAACCTGATGAAGTGAAATGTTCATTAAAACTATCTAAAATAGTGGTCTTCTCTGTTAACAGGTGGCCGTTTTTGGTAATAATTTTGGTAATTTCTGTATTGTGTACTTGCAACAGTGATTTTACCATTTTCCAAAACTTAACCGGATTATTTAGATTTTGTGAAGTTTCAAGTAAATAGAAATCTGATTTGGCCTATTTTATCTGTGAAGTACAGAGGTTTCTCAACTTCCTAAAATGAGGCCAATCTGACTCAGCTTTTGTGCTTCTTGCTTTGGCCCAAACTGCATTTCTATCCTGCAGAAGCTTTGCTAATTCTGGTGTAAACCAAGGATTGTTTTGGGACTCTTATTTTTCACATTGGGGCATGCTTGTTTATCAGTTGCATGAAGGCACTATGAAAAAAATTCCAAGCTAACTCTAAATCATTCATTAAATGAATACGACTCCAATTAAATAAATACAAATCATGATGAAATGCTTGTTCAACAAAATGTTTTCTGTTTCTCACAAAGAGAATTTGAGGTTTACATTTTGGACGTTTGGTATTCCTCACAGCAGCTATGACACAGTGATCACTAACATCGTTGGCAAAAACACCTGTACCGGTATACTTATGGGGTGCATTAGTCAAAAAAAGATCTAATAAAGTTGATTTTTCTAAACATTTGAGATTTAGCCAAGTGGGACTGTCAATTAGTTGTGTTAGGTTTAAATTGTTACAAAGGGATTTAAAACAATCTGAGGCAGGAGTTAACCAATCCCAATTAAAATCCCCAACTAAAAGTATCTCATTAAATTCAATGGTAGAGAGATGCTGTTCAAGTAAGACAAGAGAGTCAGAGTTTGCTGAGGGAGGCCTATAACAACCGGCCAGAGTTAAATAAGCATCCTTAGAAAGCTCAATTTTCAAAACAATACTAAAAGGTCAAACATCTAACTAATTGATATTGCAGTGTCACCCTGGTATGGAATTTATTTCGTACATATATCACAATTCCGCCACCCTTTTTCAGCTGGTCACATCTAAACAGAGAAAATCCACTTATATTTATGTCACTATCTGGTATAGCTTTACTTAACCAAGTTTCAGAGAGAACAATTAAATCAGCATCTGTTGAATCAGCCCAGATCCTAACAGAGTCCATTTTTGAAGTAAGCTGCGAACATTCAAATGAATAAAACCAATACCCGATCTAGATTTAAAGTCATCTGGATTACTCAAAGAGACAGGTCCAGGATTAGGGTGAATATTTACAGACAAAAGTAAGAGTAAATAAACAAAAACGTGCCACTTAACTGCATTCGCGGAATTAGGACTGAGTAATTTAGCTTGGAAGTGTTGGGCATAGGTGTAAAAGGACATATTTACACCATGTAAACAGAAGCAGTTAAGGTATAATAACGAATTACAGTCCAATTTCAGCGCACAATTTTTCCAACCATCATCAGATTTGTAATTCGTACCCCCAACACAATGAGGCGTCTGTACTACATCAGTGTGTAAAACTGACCTATATCTGGTGTCCTCAAAGACACTTAAGATCACCAGCATAAAAGTCAACATTAATATACTTAGCATTTTTCTATACATATATATATGTTACTGATCTGCAGTCAGAGATCTGGTTCGACCACTTCAAACAGTTCGTAGACTGACGTCACTATGTCGACATGGAAGTCAGAGATACTCAGATTTGACCGCTTCAAACTGAAGTCACGATGTAAACAAGGAAATATGCCGGCGTCCGCCGATGATCCAGGTAAACATAGAAAACTGACAGAGAATAACAGAGTTTAACTTTGGTAAGTGATCTCCAAACGAAGAAAATGCCAGGTTAATTGCATTTGGAAGTAAATGGCACTTTCCTTCAACAAGAATGAGACTAAACCAATTTGGCTCATTAAACCCGCTTACTCCTTTCGCCGCTGTAGTAGTGACCGGAGACAAACGCGATTCTGAGAAAGCACCACTTTGTATTTGTATTTCGGATTTTTCACTTCCCGTATTTAAAAACGAAACTCAAAGGTATGTGTAAACACCAAGTTTAAGACAACTTTACACACAGACACGGACATGGAGATGAACGAGCTGCCATCTTGGCAAGTGTTAATGAATATTAATGAATATTTCATGGGTTGATGACTTGTTTTTCACATAAAAAATATTGTATGACTTCAAAAGTCTTATTGTGGGCCAATCATGTGGTCCATTTTGTTGAGTTTTTTGCCATTTTGGAGCTTGACAGCTCCAGTCCTATTTTCAGTTTCATTATATTGAAAATAATGGCATAGATGTTCTTCAGAATCTCTCCTGTCATCAAATGGGTTGGTAAATGATGACAACATGTAAAATTTGGGGCAAATTATCTCTTTAATAGACAAACCCGACATCACAGACCTGCTGTAACCAGCTCCATAAACTTTTTATACTATGAGTTGGTGATCGACTTACAAGTTAGTGATGAATTATTATTATTTTTTAATTGAAGTCAGTTACAAAAAAAGTAGGTCTAATTTGAATACGAAAAGAAAGATTGCTAGTTCTTAAGACACAGTTTTAACAAAGTGGCTATGTTTATGTAACTGCCCAGTGGAGTACAAGCAGTAAATGTGGACACAGCAACAGTAAGATTTCCATATTTCACTTATTATATGGTAGCTCCAAAACAAAGATCGTAATCAGCAAGTCAGTGTATTTGTGTGTGCGACAAAGTTTTTCTCTCTGACACGGATATGGCACTGAAAGCCTGCAGCCGTTTTCTGGGCAGCGGATACATCCTGCAGCTTCACACTGGCTTAGACGAGCAGAACAACGCTAAGAGCTCGCACACACACACACACACACATACACACACACACACTTGTACACAAATATATAGAGGGGAGGCAAAATAGAGCACTCAACAAAGTAACCACATTTAGGGATTAGAGGACGTGGGCAAAACCACTCCACACAGAAATTCTGACAAAGCGAGATGGCAAGGAGTAAAAACAAAACAAAACTGAGATCTGTTTCCAAAAAAAAAAAAAAAAAAACCCTGTCAAAAACTCTACTAAATCAAGACAGTCTGAGATCATCACCAAATTAACTCCACTCGACATAGTTTTATAAATTCACTGTAAACCACAGCTTCACAGGGCTTATTGCTTTAATAAAACGCAGTTATTCCCTATATGTAGTAAGGTTTCAATGGAGCAAATAAAGTGTAATGATATAAATAAAAACCCTATTCTTCCACCAAAAAAGTGTAGTTCCTTAGAAACAGTTGAGGTTCCAAAAAGTGGTTGCCAAGCAACACACAGAAGTAAACAAAGGTGTATGTTTGTAGTGTAATTTACAACAGCTTCAAACGCGGCTCAACCAATCAGAACCAAGGAACAGAAACAATCCGTTTTATAATAGTGCAATGAAACACCAAGTACTGAATACAGAGTGCACACCATATTCCATGTTTAAAAGATAGCGGTCCGTATGATTTATTTTTATTTTTCAAGAAATTTATTATTATTATTCAGCTGGGATGAAAAAAATATCAAAAGTGACAGTACAGTGATATTTATATTGTAACAAAAGATTTCTATTTCAAATATATGCAATAGAAATATTGGACTGGAGCAACTGTAGCTGAAAAATTCTGCTTTGCCATCACAGGAATAAATTACATTTTAGAATAGAAAACAGCTATTTTAAATTGCAATAATATTTGACAATATTACTGTTTTTAAAGCATTTTAATCAAATAAATGCAGACTTTGTGAGAAAAAGAGATTTTTTACAAAAACATTAAAAAATCTCTTACCAACCCAGTAATGTTATATGTTTATTCTAAGCGCATGCTTTAGTTATGTTTCAGAGATCAACCAATAATTGGCAGACCCCCTGCAGTAGTAGTGCTGCATTTCATTTTTAGATGAATAACACATATTTCTGTTATTTTACAGGAAGACTAATACATATGGTGAAAAGTACATGCGATACTTAATTACATTTACATTTATTCATTTAGCAGACGCTTTTATCCAAAGCGACTTACAGATGAGGATAGTGGAAGCAATCAAAAACAACAAAAAGAGCAATGATATATAAGTGCTATAACAAGTCTCAGTTAGGTTAACACAGTACACATAGCATGGAATTTTAAATAATATAATATAAAGAAAACAGATAGAATAAAAAAGAATAGATCAAGCTAGTGTTAGAGGTCTTTACACATACACACACACACATGCAATTGCATAATTAATGAAAAGAAAATAGAATACAAAAAGATTAGAAAGGTAGTTAGATTTTTTTTTTAAGAATAGAATTAGAATAGTGAGTGTTAAAGTTAGAGGGTCAAATAAAGATGGAAGAGATGTGTTTTAAGCCGATTCTTGAAGATGGCTAAGGACTCAGCTGTCCGGATTGAGTTGGCGAGGTCATTACACCAAGAGGGAACATTTAATTTAAAAGTTCGTAAAAGTGACTTTGTGCTTCTTTGGGATGGCACAATCAAGCGACGTTCACTTGCAGAACGCAAGCTTCTAGAGGGCACATAAGTCTGAAGGAACAAATTTAGGTAAATGGGTGCAGAGCCAGTGGTAGTTTTGTAGGCAAACATCAATGCCTTGAATTTTATACGAGCAGCTATTGGAAGCCAGTGCAAATTGATAAACAGAGGTGTGACGTATTCTTTTTGGCCCATTAAAAATTAATCTTGCTGCCGCATTCTGAATTAATTGTAAAGGTTTGATAGAATTGGCTGGAAGACCTGCCAAGACGGCATTGCAATAGTCCAGCCTAGACAGAACAAGAGCTTGAACAAGGAGTTGTGCAGCATGTTCCAAAAGAAAGGGCTTGATCTTCTTGATGTTGAATAAAGCAAATCTGCAGGATCGGACAGTTTTAGTAATGTGGTCAGAGAAAGTCAGCTGATCATCAATCATCACTCCAAGGCTTCTAGCTGTTTTTGAAGGAGTTATGGTTGATGTGCCTAACTTGATGGTGAAATTGTGATGAAACGATGGGTTTGCTGGAATCACAAGCAGTTCTGTCTTGGCAAGGTTGAGCTGAAGGTGATGGTCCATCATCCAGGAAGAAATGTCTGTTAGACAAGCTGAGATGCGAATAGCTACCGTCGGATCATCAGGATGGAATGAGAGGAAGAGTTGAGTGTCATCAGCATAGCAGTGGTATGAAAAGCCATGTTTCTGAATGACAGAATCTAATGATGCCATGTAGACAGAGAAAAGAAGTGGTCCAAGAACTGAGCCCTGAGGCACCCCAGTAGTTAGATGTTGTGGCTTGGACACCTCACCTCTCCAAGATACTTTGAAGGACCTATCTGATAGGTAGGACTCAAACCATTGAAGTGTGGTTCCTGAGATGCCTTTTGCCAGTAGGGTTGATAGGAGGATCTGGTGGTTAACCGTGTCAAAAGCAGCGGACAGATCAAGCAGGATAAGTACTGAAGATTTGGATTCTGCTCTTGCCAGTCTTAGAGCTTCAACAACTGAGAGCAAGGCAGTCTCAGTTGAATGTCCACTTCTGAAGCCAGATTGGTTGCTGTCAAGGAGGTTGTTGTGTGTGAGAAATGTAGAGACTTGGTTGAACACAGCTCGTTCAAGTGTTTTTGCAATGAAAGGAAGAAGGGGAACTGGTCTGTAGTTCTCTAAAAGAGATAGGTTGAGGTTGGGTTTCTTAAGTAGTGGATTTATACGTGCCTGTCTAAATAATAAGGGAAAAACACCAGTGTGGAGAGATGTGTTGATGATGTGAGTGAGTGAGTGCAGGTACAACTGCAGGAGAAATGGCTTGAAGGAGATGAGATGGAATAGGATCAAGCGCGCAAGTTGTAGGGTGGTTAGAAAGGATGAGTTTTGAGACTTCTGCCTCAGAGAGTGATGAGAAGGATGTAAATGAGTGTAAGTTTGCTGGTGATATGAGCTTGACTGATTGTGGTGTGGAAAATTGTGCACTATTGTGTTTAATTTTATTAATGAAAAACGTTGCTATTAGAGTATAAGTCGTCAGCTATTAGAGATGAAGCAGGAGTGGGAGGAGGAGGACAAAGAAGTGAGGAAAATGTTTTAAAAAGCAAGCGAGAGTTAGACGAATTGTTAATTTTGTTATGGTAGTATGTCATTTTAGCAGTGGAGACATTAGCAGAGAAAGAAGATAGGAGTGACTGATACATATTAAGGTCAGTAGTATTTCTGGATTTGCGCCACACCCTTTCAGCAGCTCTAAGCTTAGAACGGTGTTCGCGTAGAACATCAGATAAACAAGGGGCAGAAGGGGTGTTACAGGCTGGCCTGGAAGAAAAGGGGCAAACAGTGTCTAAACAAGATGTAAGAGTGGAGCAGAAAGTAGCAGTAGCACTGTTAGCATCCAAAGATGCAAACAGTTTAGGGGAAGGAAGTGAAGATGAAACCATTGCAGAAAGCCGGGAGGGTGAAAGTGGGGGCGTAGGATACGTCGAAAGATAACATGTGGAGGGGTAAGTGATTTAATAATTAGTGAATTAATTGAAATTAATTTTTACTGATTTCATTTCAGTTTGCCGCAATCTTCTGCTATCCTCTCATTATTTATTCCCTTCTCATTTTAGTTCAGAGTCTTTGAAATCCCTTGTTCTGCTGGCCTCATGCAGGTCTCATAAAGCCAGTTCGAGCACTCGGTGCACAAGAAGGATAGCCAGAAGCCTTGGTCTTTCTTCCCTGTGTGTCTGCCATCATCTGGTCATCATTAGAGCTGCAGGGTTTACACAACACCCGCCCGACCGCTGGAACTAACCTGCACACACAGGCAACTTACACATGTTTAAGAAGCAGGTGCACATGTACAGCACAGAAACACACACACACACACAGGCACACTGGTCAAAGTGACAGTATGTACAAGTGGAGTGTGCGCGCATCACACCAGAGAGCATATGAGCAGGTGTTTGTTTAATGTGTATGCGGCAGAATTTACCCAGAAGTTCAAGGCTGTGGCCCTGTGATATGGACCGATGACTCTGTCCCTGCAGGAATAGTGGATACGTGCCGAGACTTATTGGCAGTGAGGCCAGTATCTTGAATTTTGCGGATCAGTGGGCTAGCTTTGCCGTAGCATTCTTAACCGAACCGAATTACTTGAGCTGTAATCGAAAAACAAAAGCTGTAGCCTGCAAAAAGAATAGAATCTAATGCACTGTGTATTTGTGTGTGTTTGGGTACGCTTATGTCTGTGGGACTCTTTGCTTTCCAGTAGGATTGCATAACACTTTAAAGTCTCTTCATCTCTGAATGCATGAATAAAAAATAACTGCATAAAAAAGGGTAAAAAGTGTAAGGATATTCATCTTATGTAACATGTGAATTAAAATCAGAGCTTGCATCCTATGTAAGTGAGTGTGATGTGTGACAACATTGGTGTCGACCGCACTTGTGTGTTTATCCCTCAAAGTTTGTGCGTGTGCGTGCGCGTTTATTAAGTGCTTTGCTCAGATGTCAAGGAAATTAGCATTAAAATGATTCAGCAGACAGTCTAACATTATATCTGACTGCAAAGGCCCAAAATATGTATGCTTACAGCTGAAGCGAGTGGAAGAGTGAGGTAGAGAGAAAGAGAGGGCGAGTAAAAATGAACAGCACACATCTAATACCCAAGAGAAAAAAAAAACCTCTTTATAAAGTAGAGAGAAATGCAATGTGAAGGATCCTGTTTTCGGAGAGAAAGTGGCATTGTGGGTTGCTATAGGAATGGGGAATAGGCGCTTATGTGTTAACTGTATGCATATAGATTGAAATGAATGTGAGCGTCTGGACTGTACAGGAATTAGCAGGAATAAATACTTTGTAAATCTTATACTACCCACTACTTAACACAGCTAAACAATTTCTCAAAATATGCCCAGTTTGTCACATTAAAAGTACTCACTGTATATTATCATATCGTGAACAAATGAGACGCCTGGACTATAACACATTAGTTTTGTCCATTTTCTGCAGTTGATCAGTCATCAGTCTGAAAGTAATTAACAAATAACATAAATGCTATAAATAACCATTTCTTTTAAATTATTTAAAAGTTTAATTCTATAATATATCAGTTATAAAAATTAAATATGCTTCTATTTAACAAACTAATTCTGTTTTCATATGTTGTTATTACACTACATATATAATACAAATTAGTAGATAAAGCAAAGCATAACACACTCTTATTCACACAGCAAGTGTCACTACTTGAAATCATGTCAGTTACCCAAGCACAAGTTATCGTGCTTTACATATTTGTATGATAAGACACATTATGGGAGGTCCAAACTAAGTCAATGTTCCTCAGTTTCCCTTCTCAACTCCTGAGATGATGCCCTTGTTTATTCTCTCTCTCATTGGATGAGTATTTTCAGAGTGAAAGATCAGCAAGCACAGCATACCACCAGTCTTTCTTTCTCTCTCATTCTCTGACCAACTGTGGGTTTGAATGAGACCATGACTAATTGACAGTAAAGCTATTAATGTTTTTTTTCTCCATGCTGTTATTATGCTTACACATTAAAGAGGAGCAATAAGAATAACAATCTTCAGCTATTACAAACCATTGATCATTACAGATAAAAGAGAGGTGAATAACTTTGATAAAATGATAAAAGTCTTGTGATTTGAGCACTCTTGTGCACTCTTTGAGCACTCTTGTGATCTTGAGCACAAGATGTTATTTTGTTATTCTGGCTGCTTTCTGCGGCTCATGTCACAGTCTGAAGAATTTCTGGATTTTTCAGGATTTGAAGCCTCTAGCATATCTTCCCTGTATAAACAATGAGTGCCTGAGCATTTGAAGAGGACAGATACGGTTCTACAGAGTCCTGAATATCAATACAGATGACACTGTTTGGGCAGAGTTTGAACTTTGAAGAGTGAGTGTTGCACCTTTGTTCAAAATCTTTTGTTCAAACCTAAATTTTCCACCCAAACTAATATTGGGTCCTGACAAGGTGTGATGGAACAAGATTCCAGTGACAGATACATTTTCTGTTCATACTGAAAGCAGGTTTCTACATACATTTGCATTTATTCAGTTGTCCGATGCTTTTATCCAAATGACTTTTAATTAAAATAATACAAGTGGAAGCAATTATTAATAACATTTCCATTTATGCAAGCCCATAGTGAGAACACAATACTCCTTCAAAAATCCTTCAGGTTTTTGAAAATTGCAATGGATTTTGTTGTTCAGGTGAAGGTTTGGAATGAACTTGAGTACTGAGTGACAGTGAATGTGGAGGTTTCAGAAAGTGACCTTGTACTGCACTGTAACTGAACCACCAGACTTCATTTATTCACTGACCACAGGGGACGAGAAAGAGCTTAAGTGTTTAGGTAAAAAGGCTGTCCTGTATGCTACCATCAGCCTTCATTTTGATGCAGACATCTACCGGCAGTTTCATCAGATTGCTTCTGGTTTACAGTAAGACTTCAAGTTTGAAATAATTTAAGTTTTAATGTGTTGCAAAGTCTAATGCAGGGACCCTGTTGTTTAAAATCAACTGCAATAAAGTTTAGTCTTAACGTCACTCAGACACACCTGGCGGTAATTTACAAGTAAACCCAAAGACACTGATTAGCTGATTCAGGCATGTTTGGTTCGAGCTGGGTTTAAATGCTGCAGGAACGATAAATCTTAAAAAATGAAGAAAGAAAGAAAGAAAGAAAGAAAGAAAGAATGAAAGAAAGAACAGAACGATGGATGGATGGTTTGAACAACAGCAGGTCTGTAGCTCTTGATTGAATGCATTTGGAAGTTCTTTTTTTATGAATACTAAATAGTGAGTACGGAGTAGAAACTGTTCCAAAGTAAATCCTGTAGTCTCTTGGAAATTATATATATATATATATATATATATATATATATATATATATATATATATATATATATATAACCTTCAACAGTCATACATGGGATTAAAGGAGACAAAACCATTTAGATTGAGTTAATGAAGTATTTTGGGCTGCACGCATCCAAACACAAGCTTGTAAATATACATAACGGCCGACTGCATCACTGCAGAGATAACACAGATGAACCGTACATCAGGCCAACAGCTTTGACAGAGGCTTGTAAAGTTTAGGAAGAGCTGGGTTGCCATAAATGTACGTAATATGCAAAAAGAGAAAGGAGGAGAAAGCTTGTTTAGTTTGGAGTTGCAGTAAGGACATGCTGACATTTCATTTAGATGTGCACTTTTTCAGAAGGCCCGCAGGGCGCTGCCCACAATGACTGCCACCAAAGAGGGCAAAGCTGAAAGCTGACACTAACAACAGGAGACAGAGCAGGCGATGTGACGTAATCTATTACACTTTAATACCTGTCTAAAGCAATCTCCCTCTCCATCACACACACTCTCACACTTCAACCCGTAAGCTCAGATCATAGACTCCCTGTGTCTCCTTTGTACGAGCACACGTATACGCACTGCGTCACAAATGCCCAGACTTACGGAGATTCATGTATACACACACACACACAAATTCTTTGCTGTCACAGCCTCAGAATATTTCATATCAGGTCTCACATAGTGAGTGTGTTACTCAAGGCAGAGTGTGTGTTACACAGGGTTGACTTGACTCATACACCAAGTGTGTGCACAGAGAGCCCTGGAGGATTACTGTATACAGGCAAGGATGAGGTTCTGTACGCACACATGCCGGGTAATCAATACTGCATACGAGTAAAGCTGTGTGCTCTAAATAATGAGGCATTTGTAAGTTGTGTTGGACTGAATAATTACTAAATGTAATTACTGTTTCCCTGGCTCAATACTAAACCACTTCCCTTCTGCCATATTAACAAAATAATCATCAATAATCTGAAGTATTATGATTTGTGAGTAAATCTCACTTGTCAAAAACAAGCATGGATCACATTTCCTGACAAGCATATAATTATTAAAGACTAAATAAAATCATTGTTAACAGAATTATTATATATTATTATAATATTTTATTAGTATATGCTATCATTATTATTGACTTTAGTTTATTGCAGATGTTTTATATATATACTTTTAAATTGTTGAATCTTTATTTGAAACAGAAAAGTTTTGCAATTATGCATTAGTTTGTTTTTCATCTTGATTTAATCACATTGTAAAGAGGAGCAATGAACACATTGCTTCACCTTTCCCTTCCGTGTCATACCAAGGGCAGATGCACTGCAGTCTTTGGTTCCCTGAGAACTTTTCTCACTAATCCAGCAATTAACATGAATAAATTCATGATAAAAGAGAGGCCAAAGCAGACCTTGAAGATGCTGTTCTGCCTCGTAAGCGTTCTGATTTCACCTGAAGGTCAGCAAGAGCATTAGATCAACAGAGCTTTGATAGGCTAGCATTCTCACTCTCTCTGTTTTCCCTTTTCACTCTTTTTTTTCTTTCAATGCTCTCAAACCCATATCTCATTCTCTCTCTTTCACTTGTTTTCTCTGTATTCATTAAGCATTTTTAAAGGGTTTTCTACAGCGGGTTTTGATAACATTCCCACTCAACGCTTAATGTGATCAGAAGAGATCAACTGAGATGTTTTTGTGATTTGTTTGTGAGTTTTTTTAATTTTTCTATACATAAATGTATTTTGCTCTAATAAATGGCAACATAAATAATGGTTACTAAAGCAACTAACAACCGCAAAGCAGGTGGAAGAGAGAAAGAAACAAAGAATACATACTTGCACTATTCATTGTATTGACCATAAATTTGCAAATTGTGTGTAAACACATTTTAAATATTTTTGTTCATTGATTAGCAAAATATGCTGCTAATAATAGTTGCATGTGCAGGCATTTAGCTCTCTCTCTCACACACACACACACACACACATACACAGACACACACACACACACACACACACACACATTGATGCCTCCATGCACTGAAGCAGAAAAAGTACAGGGTCGGTCAAGAGAATACTAAGTTGGCATTAACGGTAAAATAAAAAAATAAAAATAGCATTTTCATTGCTTAATGACCTCTTCTGCCCCCTGGTGTTCAAATAACATCTGACTGCTGGAGAGTCACTGAAGAGAGATTCTGTTTTAAGGAGAGATTCAAATTTTTCTTTTTTCATTCTTTTTTTCACATTTTTAAAAGTGTTGATTTCCATAAGAGCACTAAATGTATGCAGAACATTCACATTCCATGTGCCCCAATTTGAATACATTTATTGGATAAATATATTACTTTGACCAAGTTCAAGCAAAACTCAATGACTTTGCCAATAGTGAAACCAAGAAAAAAAATAAAAGCATTGCATTTTTATTAAACTGATGTCAATTTTCAAGATTTTGTGTCCATTTTCTTTAAATCTGAGCATAGTTAAGCTAGACTCAAAGTCAAACCATTGTCTAAAACACCAGATTCATAAGTGAATTTAACCAAATGTGTAGTTACTACGTTTTGCTTAGCAGCACTGTGAGCAAGTTGGATTTCGGCTTTCTGCATCTCGCTAAACAAAGTCAGTATTTCACCCCCCCCCCCCCCCCCCCCCCACTGTATCTAAGCAGCAGATGATGTTTGGAATAGACATCACTAATCTCTAACTTCAGTCCCCATCATAAATAAACACATTCTGCAGACAACAGTTGAAATGACACAGTTACCAAATGAGAAATAAATGCTGTATCATTATTTACTTACCCTCAAGTTATACCAAACCCCTATAGCTATCTTTCTGAGCAGAATTCCTAAACGGCTTTCTTCCAAACAGTAAATGGGGATGAGAAAGCAACATTTAAGTAGTCCATGCTTATGCATTATATTCCAAGCCTTCTGAATCCTAATTGAGTGAGGAGTGAATTTTGGTCATGATTAAATGAAAATCTGGCCATGAAAATCTTGCAGTCTTGGTCACACTTTTCTCACACTTTACAGAAAAGAGCCACTGGGATATTCTTCTAAACATCTGTTTTTGGGTTCCACAGAAAGAAAAAGAAAAAAAGAAGCAGTCATACAGGTTTTGGGTGGAGCTATTCCATAAATATCACTGAATGTCCTATTGTATGTAGTATATAGTCCAATAGTATTAAAGCATTTCTCAAAGTAACTTAATAACGTTTACATTAAACCATAGTCAAGTAACCTGTTGCCTAAAATTTTAATTACTGTTGTCAATGCAAAGAGTTCAAACTGCAGATTTGATTGACTAACACCAATCAAAACATTAAACTGAAATTAGAAGTTTGTAATTTTTCTGATCCTTCCTATCATTCGCCTCATCATCACATTTCACACTCTTGTTTCTGACATCTGCAGTTGTTCTCTTTTACCAGTAGATGGCAATAAAGTTAAAAGAGAAGAACCTGCTGACACTGACTAGCATGTATAAAGCAGTGGTTTTCAACCAGGTTCCTGTGTAAATTGATTATTAAATTGTTTAATTAGGTTTGTTACATAATTTTCATGACAGAGTTCAAAGATAAATCCTTCTTACTACTGGAGCTGCAAGACTGTCAGTTTCAAATGATTATTAAACCGCAAACACAAACTCTGCAAGAGATATTTCATTCTTCTTTGCTTAGTGATTTTTTGGTACACCTAATTATCTGATCATCGTAAAATAACCTTTTATCTTAGAATTAGTTTTTCCTAACGATAATGAGGACAAGTCAAAATATGCATCATATGTATATAAAGTTTTATTTTATTTAATAATTTATATATTTTGTGTGTGTCTGTGTGTGTGAAGGGGATTGGTGGTGCTGGTTGGGGGACTCCCCAAGAGCTTTGTGGAACACTGGTTAAGAGTGGAGACTCTGCTAAAGAGGAAGAAACCCTGAGAGTTGATATGAGATATGACCTGATGTTTGATTTTAAAATAGAAAAAGCAAATATGAAAACTTACAAAATATATAAAATAAAGCTGAATTTTACATACTCCCTCTAGCAGTCTGAATGTACATGGTTGGTGATACACAGTGGAAATGATATTGAATTATGTTTTGACTGCATCTATCTAGATTTCAAACACACAGAGGTAATATTGTGCACTATATGCATTGCACAATAAGTCATGTTTATTACATGATTGTAATTTAGCAAACTTTTACTGATGAGGCTGTTCTAGGTTGCTAGAGAAAAAAAACAGTAATAAAAAGAGCAAACAAATCAAAAGAACACTACTACTAATAATAATAATAATAATAATGTCTTAACTCTGAACGGTATATGTATTGGTTTATAATTTACAAAAGAAAATGTATTTTTGTGAACCGTTGCTTAAAAGTGTGCTTGTGCTATATTTTTATTTTTATTTATTTTTTTATTCTACTTTGAATAAAATGCATCATTGCACAGATTACAAATAAAGTCTGTCTTAAATATCCAAATACCTTTTCCCTGACTTGCAACATTTTACTTCAACCATCTGCAAAGCTGAAAACTAAATCTGTTAGCAGAGCAACAGAATATAAAATCATAACAGAGAAGCAAATGTCAACTGCTTGATTGTTTATTGTTAGAAAAAAAATGCAACTACTGTATATTACGACCAGTTCTAAAGCAACTATAAGTCGTAAATATATTAAGGTTTAATAAACATAAACATCAAGATTTTCTGTAAAGCTGCTTTGAAAGTGTGTACTGTGAAAATCATACAAATAAATTTGACAGATTTCGGTTCTCCTTCCCCAAAATAAATACATTTAAACAATCACATTTTCAGACCATACCACTTAATGCACCGCTAGGACCTGAGATAGAGAAGATTCTTCCTGCTAGTACAAAATCCCACAATTCCTCTCATGAAGCCCTCCCTGCAGTTACCAGCACTCAAAATCCTTCTCCACCTTACAGCCCTTCACACTCATTTGATCAGATGTCTCTTCCGCATTATCAAACCCACATGTTAGAGCAGCCATTCACATTATTACAAACTGTTGATGTTCATAGACCTCAAATTTCATTAAAAGCTAGTTTTTATATTTCTCTTTGCAATGAATTAATGAATTTCATTTTTGAAGAGAAATGAACATTAGTTTTTCAGTTTTTCCATCTAATCACTAATCAATCCACAGCCACACACACTCAGTTCAAACATGATTGTTCAGACTCGTTTTTAAGTCTTTTCTGTAGTCTTGAATCATGAGCAGTGACACAGACCATAAGACTTAAGCGCCTGTGCAGCTCTGCAGCTCTCCGTTATTTTATTGCAGCTGACGCTCACGGACATAAGCTTCTGTCAGCATCAACACGTACACACAGTGAAAGATATCATTTCAAAAAGGGAGTGGCCGATACATTTCATTAATGAATTAATGCTTCGTGCGGAGCAAATGGTTGATCATAGGCAGAACACAGCGCTCAAGTGCAACGTCACGGACAAACAGATTTTATATCTGTTTTGAGTGAATCCACAGCGATAGCATTATGTAGCCTATGCGTTACAATGGAGCAGCTGTCCAAAAGAATGAATGAATGAATGGATGGGTGGATGAATGAATGAAAATGGAGTAAGTGAATGGCTGCGTTCTGTCTATACAACACTCAGTCGATGATGGTTGCGGATAAGGAAAATAATGTAATGGTGATCAAACCATTGCAAACCCGATACAAATTTCAATATCAAGTGTTTGCTTGCGGGGGAAATGCGTTTAATCAACATACATATAGCAATATTAGCATCACCATTTCCTTTGTTTCTGTTTAGTTCGCTTTCTTCAGTATAGAGCTCCCCAGACAGAAGACTGCTCGCGCTCGGCGCTTTCTATTTTTGTCCTCGTGGCGCTGTTTCTGCTCTTACTACCATTTTCTGATTGCGGGCTGGAATAAAACAAACCCTCTCCTCTGCTCTGTCCCTCACTTTGATATTTATGCAACCTAGCCTGCTCCTTAAAATAGTCGTAAAGTCGTGCATGCTCGTGCGCCACTCGTCCTTGAGAGCTTTAACGCTCTGAAGAAGAAAAAGAGGAAGGAGAAAAAGAGGAGGAAGAATAATAAAAAGAAGACGACAATGTAGGGGGGAGGGTGCGAATCAGAATATTACGGATTGATACAAATAGTCGCTCGCGCCAACCCTCAGCCAGAGTTGAATTAATGTGTTACTATTTTTGGAACGCCTGTGTTTCCAGGGGAAACCTAATGACGCAATGACGTCAATGCAGGTCAGCAGCAGACTGGAGGAATTGAGCGCTTCCATTAGATTTTGCAGTATTTTCCAGAAACGCGGAAAGGACAAAATAGATTAGTTTAAAATGAACTAAAAACACCCGTATGCAATTTGAAAGCAGTAAAGATCAACGCGAGGGGAGCGCATTCGCATTTATTGGAATTATTATTATAAAAACCAAAAGGGAAAAAAAAGATCTCGTCTTCCTTGAAGCATTGCTCACACGGTAAGTCTGGCATATATTTTCTTTTAACGCTCACGGATCCGCGTTGACTTGTCTCGTCTTCTTTAATTGGGCTTGGTCGAAGCATTGGTAATGTATTTCTGACTTTCTGACAGACGGTCTGATGCGTGTTCTGTATTCATCTGTGAACTCAACACATGGAGAAAACACCCTGTTTCAGACTGTCTCTGTGGAGCGGGTAGGTGAGCAGCGGTTATAAGCGCCTATAAATGAGCTATAACGCGCGTGCTTCGCCCTGCATCCATTTGCGCGCTTTTAAAGCCCTTTAAATGCCATTACAACTGTTGAAATGTGCATCATTCGCAAGTGCTGACTTATTCTTGCTAGGAATAATTTGAAATTACTTTAAATATTTTATTTTGTTTTTCAAATGCCGACTCGTGACTGAATATTTGGCTTTAACTTCGTGGTGTGGAACAGGCGCCTATACAGTGCAAATGCACACAGTTTTAAAATAGCTTTTAAAAAAGCTAAAGGTGTGGGCCAGTGGCATGTTTAGAATTTCAATAATTAGACAGCTATATCTACTTCCATAAGCACGATTTATGTCCAATACTACACCGGGGTAGCGCAAAAGCATTAGCAACAAGTACTAGAAGGATTATATTATAAACGTTCCCATTTTATGCAACATAGTGGACTAAATGTAACCATTGAAACCTTTTTACAAATATTAATGGAAAGAAAACACCCTCGCATTAAAATGGAATATTACACACATGCACACACCCCTAAAAAAACTACACTCAAATGAGAGGAGAATGGGGGTTCTTGAAAGGGACACCCAATTAAAATAATAATAATAATAATTGTATTATTCATATTTGAATGTTCAATTCTATGTTCCAGATTACAAGCACCTGTCTGTATCATCGCTGTGACAAAACCCCCTTCTTTCCCCATCTCTTCCTCAAACTGTGGGTGTGTGCAGCACAGGGCGTTCACCGCGGCGGGTGGGTTTCAGGACCGTGGACAGCAGCCCGTTCAGCACAATGGACAGCACCCATTTAATTAACACGCCTCTTTCAATCAACCCGAATACACCACATCGGCGCTTCCAGTACGTTTGTCTGTGCGTTTCTCCATACACATGTATGTAGTATTTTATCTCCCAGTGATGGTCATATACACACAAGACACGATATATTGGAACATGGAAACAAATACGGTTTAAAATAATTTTACTTCTTAGATAAAGGCCTAGTAGATACTTAGATATAGACAAAAAGTCGTTAAAGGAATCGTCGCAATCAGAGAAAGAGAGCAGAGCGCGCATGGGAGGGCGAGACTTTCACACATATGACGCATTTAGTGAGGTAAACCTAACGGATGCCTACGTCATCTACTCCGCTGGACCCCAACCATCTTTGGCCCGGGTAACAAATAGACGCAGAACACAATGCTGTTAAAGGATCGGATTAAAGGGTGTTTCACATCCGGCACCTGACGGTCTCAGAGTGCATTTTGTTAGAATTACACAGGTGAAATTATTTGAACTTGCGAAAACGAAATTAAAAAAAAAAAAATGACAGTGACGCATATGGGCTCCAGGAATTGGTTTCTCACACTTTGCGCGAGAACGAGGCGTGTAGTTGGTTAAAACTGACTAACCTGTCACGCGTAAAGTTGGCTGCATATCATAGAAACAAACATTATCGTCAATTTTCGTAGGAAAGAGCTTTTGCGCCACAAGTGTTCAAAAGAACACAAGAAACAGTCAAACAACGATGCTCGTTCTGTGTAATTGAATCATTTATATTGTGTAATTGTACTAGTTTAAATCAAGGCATTTCTTGGTTTCGAGACATTCCTTGGACTGATAAATGTATGTGTGTTCATGTTTTTTTTATAGAAATATCTTCTTAATGAAAGAAGGATGACATTCACATTTCATTCTCTCTCCCTCTCTTTCTCTGTTCAGATACACGAAGCTGATTTCCAGGTCCCCGTCTTGTCCTTTTCAGGTCTTTTTGCGGTCTGGGCTTGCTGTTCCTTGAACCAGTAGCCAGGAAGCCCTTACCCCAAAAAGTATCTGCAGAGGACCAAAACATCCTAACAGACATATCAAGCTCTCAAAATCTCCATCAAACCTCAGACTACTGAAAAGAAAAGTGTTCTTTTGCATAGCACACTCATAAATGTTATGTTTTTCATTTTTCATTTAGCTAAACAAACAGTTTGGTCATCTAAGAATTTACGTATAATAGCAAATTAACCATATAGAGTTCTAAAACAACCATACACCTCCTAGTACAACATCTCACATAGATCCAGGGACACACAATGTGTGGAAAATTTACAGACCTTTTACACTTTAATATAATTTGACTTCCTATGTCTCTTCATTGTTTATGAAAAATGCTTTATGATAACATATGTACTCTTTACATAATTTCACAGCAGTTTACTTTTAATATTTTGAATTTAAAAAGTAGCATAATTAAGAATGGTGACAATAAATTAACGTTGAATGTTAAAATTGTAGACTGAATAAAATGTCCATTTTGAATTTCCTACCTGAGGTAAATGAAATGCAAAATAAATAAATAAGGGGGAGGGGGGTATCAATCTTAAAAAGTGTAATAAATTTAATGGACCATTCCACTAATATTGATTTATATTGTAATACTGTAGTTGCTTAAACATATGACAGTCTATGCATTAATATACACAGTATGTGACTATTTATAGGTTACATTTTAGTGTTTGTCGGTTTATGCACGCAAAAAAAGCACATAAAACCTTTGAGAAGATTAAAAAGTCAATTTTAAATTCATTTTGTCTGTTCTCCAGAATAAAGAAATTGTCAATAACTTTATTAAACTTAAAATAAAATAAAGTATTTCAGTACTTCAATAAACCTGATAGACTGTCATTCTTTTAATGCTTTAAATAACACGATAAAGAAAAGTACTGAAAAGTAGAGAAACATATAGAAGGATCTTAAATGGGTCATAAAGACTGTATATGAATGGCAACCACTCTCCCTTTTGGTGCTTATAACAGCCTTAAGAAATGAGAGTTGGGTATTCATCCAGGTCCATGGGCATTTTGCTATTGTGCTTTATCGCCCAGAGCATTTATCCCCATAACTTCCTGCCCATTCACTGGGACACCAGCTGAGTGCTTTGGTCATGTGACTCCACTGTCCACAGGCTTTTCCGTTGTCTCCATTCTTCTGTGGGAGATTGTGCTCTTTAAAAAAAGGGAGACCATATGCTTGACAGTTAAAAAAAAAATAAGGTATAAGGTATATATTATATAAGATATAAATGGGGTATTAAGTATAAATAAGGTTTGTGCAAACTAAGATTCAATAAATATCAACAAATCAGGTCTCTGTTTAAAAGCCCAACTCATAAAGACAAGGTTTATAATATTACATCAAACTGATATCTTAGAGAATGCAATCAGATTATTTCAAGTATTTCCCATCCATCCCTCTCTCACTCATTTCTTTTTCTTTTTTCTTTTATACATAATCCCTCCTGTACTAATGGAAATGTGACCCTCATATTTGAGAAAAGGTTAGTCCCTTTGAATTATGATCCAAAAACATGGCCCACAATTTGTGTCACCATTTAGCCTTGGGAAATGGAGCAGTGCTCTGCCAATGTCATCAGCATGGGACGTACTGTTGTGGAACCACTTTTTGGGTCTCCGAGTTGTAACCAAGCTAGTGAAGTCACTACTGTCGATGCAGTTAGGAGTGAAAGAGTTCTGGTTTTCAAATGTTTCCATTTAATTGATTATTTAATTAACAGCATTTTGTTAGAAACAATTTACCCAACCATGTAATTAAAACTTGCAAGTTTGGTGTATTTTCAGAGTTGTGTGATTTTTCCCTGCATCCGTATCTCTGTCTAACTGTGTCAAGTACACTTTTGACTTTTTAAAAGAGAAATTCTGAAATTAAATTAGTATGATATAAAAGAATAATAATTTTAATAAAACATATACGAGAGATGTTCTGTTATAACACCAGTTCTTGATATACAGTAAATAAATCATTACTATGTGTGCTTATACAGATGACGATAACACTGTCATTATGCTGTTGTATTCCTTTTTTTTTCAGCTGAAACAAAAGCTGAATGAATAAATGCAAATGAATGGCAAGCAACACTTTATTCAAGAGTGCTGCAAAACGAATGTAAAGTGATGGCTTTGCAGGCACAAGGAAAGCAGCTATTGACTGTTAACTATGATTTTTTTTTAAATCAATGTGTAGTTTTTTATAAAATCATTTAAGCACAGCCCAATAAGAAGCAAGGGAGTACTGCGAGAGGTCTGTACAGTAGGGAGTGTATGGAGAGGAATCTGTAATTCAGGCAATAAATACTTTGACAAGAAGCAATCAGTTAAACTGGGACATCAATAGAATAATGCAAAGGTTGCATCCTCACTTTCTTATACTCTCCACAAAAAAAAGGTACAAAGCTGTCACTGAGGTGATACCATAAGGTACAAAAGCTCTTTGTCTATATCTTTGTACCATATTTACCCCTAAATGGAACATATTAGTGCCTTGAATGTACATATTAGTACCCAAAGTATTAGTAATTTTTGAAAGGGTGACAAGTTTTTTGTTTTCTTAGAGTGTATGAACAAAAATGGAGAGACAATTCAATTTAATCTACATTTTCTTTTATGTGAGGGAATATCCTTTCTCTCTGTTCAGCTATTGTTTCATCTCGTCTTGACAGGTTTATGTTTACCCTGATCTTCTGGTTTCTCTGTTGTATTTGAAAGCTGGCTCAGTGAAGCCTTCTACAGGTCAAACTGAGCAGTGCACTCACGAGCTCAGTCCAAGAGAAAGACCGCAGGAGTGAGGCTAACGCAGAACTTTCTGTCCATTTGCATCAAGCGAAAGCTTCTCTCTTCTCATTAAAACAGTGAGGTTTTGTTTTTAAAATGAGCCAACTGCACTAAAAAAACATTTTTAAAAGTTGCAAATGAATCAAAGATCATTAAAGTACATTTATAAGTATTTAAAATACTATTCAGTTTCGTGTTTATTTAAATGTGTGCCTTGCCATTTCTTCTTCTTTGACATGTAGTCTTAATTTCTGAGTAAAAAATGTTTCTACATCAATTTTTTTTATTTTTATATCAGATTATAAAAGAAATAAAGAAAAGTGTTGTGAGTACAGAGAGAGAGAGAGAGAGGGAGTTTGGTCTAAGTCTATCTTTAATTAAAAAGAAACTACATTTAATTTGTATGGCATTTTACTTGTATAGCTTTTCATATCTCAGTTACATATCTACAGAAAAAAAAACGAAAATATAAAAAAACATATAAATAAGTGTTTACCTGTCACAGATACAGTCACAGGAAAATGTGTGTAACCACTTGTATTTCTACAGAAACTACATATTTAACCTGATCTGAAAACTGAACACAAAAACAGACAAATAGCATGGCAACAGTTATATAGTTTTTACCTTTTATGTATTTATTTTGTTTAAATGTTTTTTGCTTTTGTACCTATTCTCTAGCAGTGTCGTGCTGACATATTTGACACATGCTATGAAATCAGTACATGCTGTCTTTCTATGGGCATGTGTTTAGTGATTGCAGGTTGCATCCTTCATGCACACTTATCCCATGCACACATAGGTGTCCATATTTGGAAAGTTTACTGAACATATCCTGCCTCCATCATGCAGCACATGATTTCCAGATAGGACTCTCCTTCACTCCCCACCCCCAGCAGTACGTCAGTTTTGAAAGTTTGGTTGGGACAAAAGCAGGCTGGAACGCAGTCTAAAAGATCAGTGTGGGCTAAAGCCACAGATTTGCACAAAAGGAAATTACAGAGAAATATTTCTTTGTGTCTACCACTTAATCATAAACAGATGGAAGATACCCGTATCCAAGTTAACTGAGCAGGCTCAGACTTTCGATTTCTAAAGAAACAAAATCACATGATCCACAAGACCACATGATTTATGAAAAGCAAATGCCACATTCTCATGAATTATGCCACCATTTTTCCCTAATGACATAATGAACATTTCTGGTGTTCAAAAACACTCAGGAGGAGGAGGAAACATGCATCAGTGAATTTTATGTGAATACCTTTCTAATGATTGCCTTTGCTTTAATTTCATCTCATTAAAGCATATCTAACAGACTATTAAATACAGGAAATTGCTGTTTTTCCCACTGTTTTTGCTGGCTCATGCTCTGATGTGTTATTTGCACAGTAATGTAACCAAAGGAAGCTGTGACAGATGATTTAAATCCTCAGGCTTTTAAGAATGATGCTATAAAACTGTATCAGTCTTCTGAACTGCAGTCAGATTGGATATCTGGGATTAAGCTCTAACCTCTGACAGTAAACTGAGAAAAAGGACAGGAAGTGAATATGCGTCACAAAAGAAAAAAGAAAAACAAGCAGAGGTTTTATGAACTGTCAGTTTACGGGAAGAGCACATTACCATCAGTCATTCAGTGCTGTCAGATGTCAGTTAAATATTACAATACGTACTCCACCAGTCAAAATTAAATCCACATCAACTCATTTTTTTATTGTTATTATTTCTGTTTTCCATATTTTAGAATAATAGAATTGACTATGAAATGAGTGGAGTGGCAGAATGAGAGTAATGTAGCATCCAAAGAATCATCTAAATATATAAATAAATAAAATATGTGCTTTTCCTTTCTTTTACCCATTTAAGAACAACATCTTAGTTTTTGTAAATAAATCAATTTGTCTATATTTGTATACACATCAATATTTTTTAAGATACATTAATTAGTTTGAATACATTTGACTGCATTTGTGTGTTTCACATTCAATGCTTCCATCTCTTTCACATTACTGGATCTCAGTGTAGCGTGAGCTAATGTGTGATCAAACTGACAGTGTCTGAGAGAATAGAGGTGCCAACTGGACTACCAGTAAGTGAAAACAAAAGGTCAAAGCTGGGTTTGAAATCCTCATTATCGCACACACAGACTCTAAAAGCACAGGGTATGCATTTTTGAGTCCAGCATGAGCTCACGGCAATTCATACATTTTTTACGATTTGGCTAATTTATATGAATTTGTACGACCTCATTCATACAAATTCATATGATTTGTGCTAAATCATACGTATTTTACGAGTGGCACAATTCGTATGAATTTGTACGAATGACCTACACCTAATCCCGTCCCTAAGCCTACCGCTCACTGGGGTCTAGACAAATCGTACAAAATCGTACGAGTGAGGTCTTACGAATTAGCCACCTTGTAAAATTCGTACAAATTGGTCATGAGATAGCGGTGGTGAGTCTGAGTGAGTGTGCTCATGTGTTTAAAACACGATTTAGCATTATACTAACATATCTTATTAAACCTATTTTTGTTTGGGAGAAACAGACATCCCTAAATTTCCATGGATCACAGAAAAATCTTTTAAGAGAAAAAGTAGATATTGCAACAAACAAAACCAAGTAGGGTTAATGGTAACAGTGCTGGAAATAAGCCAAAGCCTTTTGTTTGGCAAAAAAAAAAAGTCAAGTCAATGTTTTCCATTGGAGAGGATCGGCTGAATCACATTGGGCCCAAAGTAGAGTCATATTGCTCTGATAATCAAAACCCCACAGAATCTAAATTGGATTTTGATACATATTAAAATTGTATACTATTTTATACTCACAAATTAAATAGCTGATATACATACATAAATATATATATATAGTGTGAACAAATATATGGGTGTGTGTGTGTGTGTGTGTACAAAAAGTGAAAAATAGGAAGTATGTCAACAGAGGGAAGAAAATTTTCACTGGATTATTAATGTAAACTAGTAAAGTGTCATATGATGCGATTTCAAGTTTTCCCTTCTCTTTGGAGTGTCACAAGCTGTTTGTGAATGGATAAGATCCCTAAAGTTGTAAAGATTAAAGTCTCAAACCCAAAGAGATATTCTTTATAAAAGTTTAGACTCATCCACGCCCTCCTAAAACAGCTCATTTAAACACGTCCCCACATGTCTAAGTCACTGTGTTGGAAGATTTGCAAAACACAGGCCAAATGTTCATGCAAAGAACCTTTTATTCTCACTGTTGCCGCCGGCATCATGTCGTGGAGACGCTGTGTTTTTCGTTGTGAAAGTGAAGCTACTTTGTTTGATACTCCAAAAGAGGACACAACTAGAAATCAGTGGTTAAGTTGTATTTACAACACTGTTTCAGAACAGTTCAACCCAAATATTCAAATGTGTGCAGTCCATTTTATAGAGGACTGTTACCTGATCCTGGGAATGAGGACTTCAATGCCAGCTGTTCTGACTCACAGTCTATAAGTACGTGTACATATTTAAAGGATTTGCCACTGATGATCAAATGCCAGTTTTGAGCAGTGTAGAGCAGCACTTTTTTTTGCAAATGCAGACATGGTTTTATGTTTGCGTGGCATGATACAACATGTAAAAAGACAATTTAAGTCATTATAATCATTAAATATGTCCCCACTGGATGCAACAAATAGCTCGTTTGTACTGGGTTTTATGTGTTACCGTTGTTCTGACTGGGACACGCCATGACAGTAAGACAATGAACTGTGTAAAAATCTACGCGTTTCAGAAAGGCGGAGCATAGAGGAGAAACAATAATGTACATTATGTAGAAAATAATGTGTCTTTTGAACCTCAAACCACATAAACACATTTCATTACAAAAAATAATGTTCTTTTTAGCAACATCAAATGATATGACCCCTTCAAGATTGCAACTACAGAGTATTGAGTTGTAAATATCTACGGTATAGTTGTGCTCATCCTTAGAAAAACATGACAACTTCCAACCAACATTTAGCAAAAGCAATAAATGTGAAGCCAGTGAAATCCAAAGCACGTAATTTCCAGGAACGAACACTGAAAGCCTTAGGGAATTACATCACTGACACACATACACTCATTCACGCATACACACACACAAGTGAAAGTATTCACACACAGATGAGAGACAGGAAACACTCATGAGCATGAACACACTGTTCAGAGAACTCAAGAATGTAAAAGTATTCCAGCCTGTAAACCAGTTTCATCCAGAGAATCCGTAAATAAGTATAAAGTGTCTATCTTGTCTGCATCTGAAAGCTATGTATGATTGTCACATCCTATCTACTGAGATACCTTTATTTAAAGACATAATAGATGTGTCCTTTGCTATCTATGATATCCCATTATCCTTTGCGTTCAATTCTGTGACAGTAAAAATAAAATAGCATTTAAAAGTTATGGTTGGTGGTCATTTTATGTGTATATTTATGTTACTGCTTTCAACTTCTGATTTCATTTCTAGCAAGAAATTAGACTGAAAGATCAGGAAAGACGAGAAAGACCATTAGACTGTTATGATACAGCCTTTCTTATTGTCCTTGTTTACAACACAAGGAAATCACAAGGCTTAATACAGTACTGCATGTTTTAACTAACAACACTTTTACATAAATACCAAGAATAATAAGATGAGAGATTTTCCTTTCTTTTCAATCTACCTAATTTGTGGTCTTTATCACACATCGTTGTATGTACAGTGAATAATTTAGTGACTTATATACATGATAGTACATCATTATTTTATAAGCTGTAAATATTAACATTTAAAGTATTAATAATAATATTAGTAAATATTTCATTTGCAGTTTAATGTTGTAATTTGTCCTTTTTGCCCCCCCCCCCCCCCCCCTTTGTATAACTGTAGGACCTTTAGCAGAAAAAAGTTTTGAAACAATATCCTACTTACAGTGTCACATTGTAAATGAATGGAAAATTTGTGAATGTAGAATATCAATACATTTGTTGTTTTGTTTCCATGCTAAAATGTTTTCTACAACATATAGGTATATTTCAAGTACGGGCAGTCCATTACAAAGACACTCGTTTTACAAATGAAGAACTAGGTTCATTAATTTTGTTGAATGTTTGTTCATCTATAAATGAGTTTAACCATAGTGAATGCTATCTAATTTGCTGCTAGATTCTGTTGGATGCCTATATCTGCCTATATGTCTAACTTACAGAGGCAAATGTTGGTGAAAACTATGAGGCTTCAATGAGCAAAACTTCAAACATAAATTAAAAAGAAAAATTGTGTATGTGTTAAGTGGGCTGAAAGTGTAGGAAAAACTCTTGTAAATGTAATTTAAGACCAAATTTTTTTTTATATTTACTGTATCCAGGTAAATATCATGCAGAAATAAAGGTAACACTCTATAAAGGTCTAAGTATAAATCTATAACCATCAAAAAAGAGAAGAACTTAATATAATACACATGAACATGGGGTCTAATTGTCATTTATCAAGATAAATTAACCACCGTTTTACTGGAAGTGTCTTTACCTGGAGCTTTAGTGTCTTGGACCAGATTATGTGGAAAGGGTCTTCTACAGGATTTAATCCCATCGTGGACGACAAGGGCAAACCAGACTAGACCGGAGAGGGTGATTCACTGGGGCAATGAGTCAATCATCCACAGCTATAAAAGGGAGATTCCTGCTTGAGTTTCTCAATATGCACGTCAACACACCAGAGGTAAGCACTCATTCTATCACACAAACACTGACTTAAAACAATACAATACGACCTTTATATCGATGAGACTTATAATTTTTTTTTTTTTTTTTTTTTTTTTTTTTTTTATTATTATGTTATCCTCAACAGGTTAATTTAGGTTTTATATATTTATATATATATATATATATATATATATATATATATATGTACTGTGAAAGATTTTGAGACTTTTGTAATCTAATACTGCACTAAACTAAACACATGACATGACAATATGATTTGTGTCTTTGCAGAAAGATGCAGTCTTCCCTGATCTTTTGCTTTTTAATAACAGCCCTGGTGGCCGTAAGCATCAGCCGACCCACAGCTACGGAGGAGAGGATCCGAATCATGGCCCGAACTATAATTACCAGAATTAAAAAAATCAAAGATGAGGTAAATGTTTAATAATGGTTTACTCTCCCTCATGACGTTCCAAATCTGTATGATTTTTTTTCTTCTGTGGAAGACAAAATCATTTATTTTAAGCATGTTGGGTTATTAAATTAACTTCATTTGTTTTTGTTTTTTATACAAATGTCCCGTGTTCCACAGAAGAAAGAAAGTCATACAGGTTTGGAATGACTTGAGTGTGATTAAATAAAGATGGTCATGACTTTTGGCTGTACTATAATTCTAACAGGAGCTAATCTGTACTATAATTCTAACAGGAGCTTTCTAACATGTAGCATGATTTAAACAACAGTTTTGATCAATTCTCAGTGATGTACTGTAAAAAAAGAAAAAAGAGAAAAAATTTAATGGAGTATTTCATAGCTTAAGTAGTAGAACATTTTTTTAGTGCATTCAGTTCAACAAACTTTTGGTTCCACATGACCACAAACTAACAAGCTATAACTTTGTCTTTGTCTTTTATGAACAAAGAAACTTACTTGCACAGTGGTAAATCCAAGTCAAGCTGTCCACAATTACTGGACAAGTACAATAAATGTATTTAAATCTATTATAAATAAATACATTTTAATTTTTATTTCATTTTAAATTCCACTTATTCATTTTAAATTATTATTTGTTACATTTTTTTGTACATGACAATTAAGAGCTTGACTTGACTTGGACACAGTGTGAAATTAAAGTACAGAAAAGAACAAACTTATTTGTTAATTCAGCAAATTTCTGATTGTAAATCTGTCTCCACAGCACTTCCAGATGTCTCCAGAGATTGATTTTGGCACTGACATTGACACCCCCATTGATGGCCTCACTTCTCTCTTCGTTCACTTGAGCTACCTGCAGTTGAGGCTGCGGGTGCCTCCAGCTCAGCACCTACAGCAGGTCCAAGTGGACCTGGAAGCTCTCCTGAGAACACTGGAGGGACTGGCCATTTCACAGGGATGCCCCCTGCCCAACCCTGAGACCCCGGTGCACAAAGATGAAGCAGCCTTCCCCGTCACCTCCAACTACCTGTACCTCCTGGAGCTCCAGAGGTACCTCGAGAAGCTCTGCCTGAATATGGACAAACTAAAACGGTGCAAAGATACAGACGTGACTCAGACGTTTATATTCTGAAATGTGTAAGCCATGCTTCCTTACTTCCACGCATCACTCTCAGAAATGCACATGCAAGGACTAGTCTCTAAATTATTTAACTTATTACACTTAATTAGTTCTCTTGAATTTTTCCATTTGTTGGGGCTGTCTTTTACACTACAGCTTTCTATGTTCTATTTTTAAGCATTAAGAAATGTGAACTTGCCTGCAGTTGTTTGTTATTTACTATGTCAATTCGACATTATTGCAGAAGGACTGTGATGGTATGCACCAGCGTTTTTAAAAAGAATTTTAAAGAAAATAAATAATCTTTACAAAAACTCTCTACCTTTCCTTTTCGTATTTTTGAAATATGTAGGCGTAGAAAATACAGAGCAAGAGTATTTACTTGGATTTTGCACTAAATTTGCCTACTACTTGTATTATTTTAAATGTAAAAATGACAAATCACGCGTAAAAATATTATTATTATTGACAGCAAATACACGGTAAATTTTGTAATTTTGTTTGAAGTCAATCAAACGTTTACTTCTTGGGATGTTTGTGATGACGTGATAACCAGACGCGAAGTTACAAGCAATATTATGGCTGTCCACACAAGACGCCACGCACGACGCGACTCGACGCGACAGAATCACTCAAAAATCTCAGCCATTCAGAAGGTCAGAAGCGCACTGCACTCCCAACTCCCCATTTAAATGGACGAGTTTATAATCTAATCATTACATATACATTTTTTAAAGTGAATACCGAGTGACTGATACCTGAGTTATCTGTTGTTGCTCTCAGTGTGGCTATAGGCTAAATGCCACGCAATATGACATTCAGACTCATATTACACACCCTTAACATTGAATAAAGCACACAGCCAGTACCTGAGGTTATCATTATAATAGTTTGTATGTTTTGGTTCCGCAGAAATAGAAACCGTTTCAAAAATAGAAATTTTGCGTGTCTTCGATACCCTTTATCGCTTGTAGCGATAGAAGCATAAGGTCTTCCAAAAGACACTATTTGTCTAGAAACTGGTGATGACATTGGCTTAAATTTTAAGACGAGACACTCATACACCATTGCTTTTTCATGTTTTGCTTCTATAACTTGTCTTCTTTCAGACTGCATACAAAAGAGCCTACACAGTCAAGTAGCCTATTTATTTTATTACACATTTGTGTCTGTATTTCAGTTGCAATACATATCTTAAAAGGTCATTTTCTCCAAAAGTTTTTTGGAAAAAAATTTTCAAATTGATGAAAATACAGATATAAAAAGAGACATCCAAAATCCCCTGTGTAAAAACATTTAATTAATATGTTGACAAAATGAAACAATTTTGAACCTGGCTTTTTGTAGTGTTCAGATTGCTGTTCTGAACCTTTATACATAGCCTAATTAGTTAATATCTAATTAGATAACGCCTCATTTGCATATTAAAACGTAACATTTCAACAGAGAGCACTTACCCTAATGTCTTGTGGATAATCAACAAGAGGTATGGTTATATCTGTAAAATGTTTACCTTATTGACCTGTGTTTTAAGAATTTTAAGATAGGCCTAAATCAAATGTACCCTGATATGATTTATTTTCTTGCTATTTAAAAGATTAATTTATAGCCTAGGTCAGGATGCTCACAAAGATGCAATAAAATGTTATATATATATATATATATATATATATATATATATATATATATATATATATATATATATATATATATATATATATATATATATATATACATATATATACACATATATACATATATACATATACATATATATATATATATATATATATATATATATATATATATATATATACATATACATATACATATATATATACATATATACATATACATATATACATATATATATATGCGCTACAGGTCAAAAGTATAGGATTAGAATTGTTTTTTTAAAGAAAAGTTTTTTACTCTTATGCTCATCAAGCCTGCATTTATTTGGTCAAAAATACAGAAAAAAAAACAGTAATCTTGCTAAATGTTATTGCAATATAAAATAATGGTTTCTATTTTAATATCCTTTAAAATATAATTTATTTCTGTGATGCCAAGCTGAATTTCCATCAGCCAATACTCCAGTATAAAGTGTCACATGATCCTTCAGAAATCATTCTAATATGCTGATTTATTATTAGAATTATCAATGTTGGCAACAGTTATTTTTATATAACAATTTTTTTTTTTTTTTTTGGAAACTGCGGTAATTTTTTCCGTATTCTTTGGTGAATAAAAAGTTAAAAAGAACAGCATTTATTCAAAATAGAAATCTTTCTAACAATATAAATCTTGTTTTCAGCACTTACCACTCACTTGTGTGAGAATCAAGCGGGGACAGGTGAACTTGTCGCATGGAGTAGCCTATCGCGCTCCTATTAGAACTATCAGAACATTTCGCGATAAATAAACAGTTTATTATTTAGTTCTGCTAATTAACATATGTACAACCACTCGAATGTATTTAAATGCAGACTACGTAACATTTAAATTAAAACTTAATTTATTTAATGTAGGAAAATTATATAGCTAAGCTAGCTACAATATTTTTTTAACCAACTTGCATGCACGTGCACGTGTTCAGTACTAAATACTGCGCGCTCCACACTGAATACAGGAACTCACTTGGAAACAAATGATTATATAAACATCACAAAACGTTCAAAAGTAGCTGTGAGAGCTTTACAATTAAAATCTGAATATCTACAGTAGGCTAGTTTAAATTACACGTGTCTCTTTATTGGCCTATTTATAATAACTTTTATGTTTGGAAAAAGTTATGAATATTGTGAAAAATAGGCAACAACTGAAAATATTGACTATGAACTCTTTTGAACGCTTTTTTCTGCAACGGCTTTTTGCTGTTAAAAACGAGAAAAATACGTGAAGCCGTCAATCGATCTTTAATTCGTAACCTCCATTCTGTCCCACAAGGTGGCAGCAAAAGCACACGTTTGCGCTCTAGTTTCTTTTTTTTATTTTTATAGCCAGATCTTCGGTCTTATAGTTAAGCACACGAAACACTTTGTCTCACTGATATCAGATTTTTATTATATATATATATATATATATATATATACATACATACATACATATACACATACATACATACATATACACATACATATACACACACACACGTTTGTTTTTGTAAAAAGTGGGAACATCCCATAGGCGTAATGGTTTTTATACTGTACAAACTGTATATTCTATGGCCCTACACCAACCCTACCCCTAACCCTAACCCTCACAGGAAACTTTGTGCATTTTTACTTTCTCAAAAAAACTCATTCTGTATGATTATGTGCTCATAAGTCACCCTCTCCTTGTAATACCTGTGTCATACCCATGTCATTATACAAAGTTGTGTCCTGATATGTCACAAAAACAAGAGCACACACACACACACACATATGTATATATATATATATATATATATATATATATATATATATATATATATATATATATATATATATATATATATATATATATATATATATAGTGGTATATTTTGTTTCTTTGTTATTTTAAAATGTTTCACGCACTGAAACAATTTAAATTCCAGTATGCCTTTCATAGTCTGAATAACAATTAAAAAAAATAATTTAAAAAAAAAAGTGCTGGAAATAAAAATCTCATTACAACTGTAAAAAGCTAGACTGGGTGGACATACCATGTCCAGTAGACACTTCCCCTCTATTGTTTCTCAGTAGACAAGTATTGTTCAGAGTTGGGGCCAGCAAGACAGGGTAGGGTCAGCCCTCCTCTGTGCAAGTTTCAAAGTTTCCTTTTTTGTTTCTTCCCCTTTCTCTCTTCTCACCCATGTAGCTTTGGCTCTATTTTTGCATTGTGCCAGTACAAGTTTTAGGATAATTACACTGTATGTTTTGCCCCTGGGTAAACAGGGCTTGATGCATTAAACACGTGCCCATCGATCCGGTTTAATCTGCCTGCATACGAGCAACCGCTGCTGATCTGAAACCAATCCATTACACTCTCCCGCAGCCCTCTTATTCTCAGTGTGTTCAACACGCTTAATGAACTCTTATTGTCAAATGACTTCTTCAAATGCAAAAGGAGCTTTACTGTTCCCAGTGTGTGTGTCAGTTAATCTTAGGTCACTACAACCTATTTGCATCTTTTTGCATCATAGCTTCAAGAGGAAAACTTTTAAAACGGTTCTGCAAACAAAAACACCAACATAGCCATTAATCATGCATGCATGCACTTGTTAAAGCGCCCACACATGCTAGCATTTGCCTCCTTCAAATAGGTCCATGTGAGGACTAACTAATGGGTTGCTAAATATTTCTTCCCTCTGCTGGCTGATATGAAAGTTCTGTCAGGAGCACTACCGTCAAAAAGATTTACACTTATGTTATGACACTGTGCTTCCTTTTCTCGCTTGCTGGTGGCGGGATGACTTGGGAGGGTGTGGAGGATTGCACACCCCTGTTGAATAATCTCCTCTAATGCTGCGTTTCCACCGCAGGAACTTTACCCAGGAACTAGGGACTTTGGCCTGGTACTCGGTGTGTTTCCACCGCAGGAACCAGGAACTAAATAAAGTTCAAGGTAAAAAAATGCCCCTCAGAAAGTCCCTGCTGGCGAGGTAGTACTTTTTCAAAGTTCCAACACTTTCGGGGGCGGGACTTGGGTGCTAAACATCCTGATTGGTTGACTGACTTAATTTTGTTCCTGCCACAGAAAAAAAAATTAATTGTGACTTTTTATCTAACAGTTCTGACTTTTGCAGAGTTTATATCTCGCAATTCTGCGTTTACATCTGCGTTTTTTTAAGAATTGCACGAAAACGCTGATATAAATCACATACTATCACATACTTGTCTTTAAATATACTGTATTTTACTCAGTAGTTGCATATTTGTGTGCTGCAACATTTCACTCACTTCGTCTGCTATCTTGGATTTTCTTTTTTTACTTGCAGTGCATTCTGGGATTGCTTTTTCCACTGTTATAAGTGATTCTGCCTTGAATTTGGTGGAAAAAAAATTGTTTTAGAAGCCAAGATAATTTAAGCTGGAACTGTATTTTGATGTTGAGTTTTTATACGATGCCTTGAATGCTGTGTTTTATAGTCAATTTATTATACAATGAAAAAAAAAACAGTAACCTTTAACTAGTTTTATACAAGCCAAACATATTATTTAACTTAAATACATTAATTAAGTTATAACAACAAAATTCATTTTTATCAGTTACAAATCACTTTTAAGGTAACCAATTGAGGTTTCCCCATTTTGCAGTGTAGGTTTTGGAAGAGAGATATATCTGGCTGTGCATCCGATCAATTCATATCCACATCCATCTGTTAACTGGACAGCCTAGGAAGTAAAACTGCACATAAAAGGCAAGCTGTGTCTTTTAGCTTTGTCAATGCAGACCGTTAGGATTCATTGTTCCCTGGAGACAAAGGTACTTATCTCTATCAGAGCCAGTCTTTGTGTGCTCCTCCGGATGCTGGGGGTGGGTGAACATAAAGCACACAGGGTCAGGAGGGGGAACCCTGCCCACCTTATACTGTATAGTATATTCAGTGAGCAGCTCGACACAACAATATGGATTCTGAGCATAGTGTAGGCTTTTGTACCATCCTAGTATTTGATATTGTGATGCTCGATGTAATACAACCATTACTTTTTAATCAAATATTTAACCATGCATTAGTGGAGGAAAATAGATACAGTAAAAGAACATTACACTAAATGGAAAACATTTTTTTCCCTATAACTGTAGGCATTGAGTGAGCCTCTGTTTGCCGAGCTGGGCTTAATGACTACACATTTTTCATCTGTGCAGTTTGGTTATGGGTTTATCTAATTAAAAAATGGATTTCCTTTGAAGAGGCCTCACGAGCAAGCGGCTTTTTGCAGCAATTTGAAAAGTGGACAGTGGTGTCTTGCTTCTGGCAAGTGTCTTATAATACAATTGTTGAACTCTTTTACGGAAAACCAGGAAGACAAAGAGATAACATCGCTATGTATTAATAACACATGGCCTTTTGCATCACTGCTTTTATCCACAGTCAGAATGTGATGTCATTACATCAAGGGGATGTACTTTTAAAGTTTTGTATAGATTATGTACTAAAAACCTACCTTAAACCCAAAACCCTCATTCTGACTTTCTCACCCTTTTGACTTCTGACCACAGAAGATAGAAAGTCATATAGGTTTAGAGCAACATGCACATGAGTAAACAATGACAGAATTTTTTTTTTGCTGTATGGTCATGCTCAAATATATCCTCAACCCTACATGATGATCAACAAAACAGCTAGATAACCCAAACCTCAGTAAATTTCAGAAACACCTAAACATTACACTCTGCACTTCATCTTATTAAAGCATTCTGTCCTCAAAAATAATATCTTTGTTGCCTGCTCTCATGAGATATACTGATCTGGAGCAAAAGTGAAATGGTAAAAATAGTAGAATGTATGTGTGTGCACGTATTGTATGTAAGGTCAACCTTGACTTACTGGCTCCATCCAATTGGATAGAGTTGAGCTTTCAATCAGGAAATTAAGTTTCCTTGGGATGGGACAATTCTGATTGTTTCTAAATTTGGTGAATTCCTTTAGATCCCAAAATATGCTCTCTCCCGGGAGGAACATTGAGAATGGATTATTATTGGCTATCTCTGACTAGGATCAGAGATAAGCCTTTCTATTGACAAGTAGCCGAAGTGTGGCAAAAGTCAACTCAAAAGAGCAACGTTAATGTGTGTGGGCTGAAGTGTGATGAAACAATTTGTTATGAATGTCAGAGACAGAGTTTCTTTAAATTGTGTTAGGGTATTTGACACACACTATTAGGTTAAAAATTAAGTTAATAATGTATTAAAATATATACGTTTATAGGAATACGATTACGTTTCTAATTAAACAAAACCATATTAAATTATTTAAAGTGTATGAATTTTATTAAAGTATTACTGTTAAATATTAAATATTTCTTGTATAAATTCTATTGCTAATTGTGAAATTGTACATGCAGGTTTTTTATTACCTAATTATAATCGATAGTATACATGGAATATTTCTACAGAATATTTCTACTTTTTAAAAATATTTGTACATGTACACAATCTCTTTTAAATATTGAAATATTGAAATCATTTCTAACTCTTATCCTACTTGCAGTTTGTATTACCAAGAATTCATTGAGAGACCACATGCAATATTTGTACATTTTAAAATTAATTTCTCACACTGCAGAACTATTTATGCACTTTAAAAGCGGATTCAAAATACTTAAATGTTGATAAAAGTAATTTATTAGAAAACTACTATATTTACATTTATGTATTTAGCAGAAGCTTTTATATATTCAAGCTAACATTTTTTACCTAACGTGTTTTCTGGGAATCGAACTCACAACCTTTTGCACTGCTAACGCAAAGCTTTACCACTGAGCCAATGGACAATTTATACATATATATTTATAATACAATTTAAATATTACAGTATTTAAGCATTATCTATCCAATTTGCTGTATATGGGTATTATATATGCAGTTTGTATGACCTAATATGAAATGAGACTACATGGAATATTTGTGCACAACTATTTTGCACTTCCTTGGATGTCTAAAAGCTGGTTTTAAAATTATGAGGGAAAAATAGATATTGATAATGGTAGTATAAATGCTAGTGTGCTCATGTATTCAAAGTGTGTGTTGGAGCATGTGTGTTTTCATCTGTGCAGGATGCTTATTTACTTTACAGTTGCCTGCTGTATGGTGCTTGCTCTCTGCTCTCTAACAATCTGCTCAGCGAGGTGTGACCAGATATTGTGCATCTGAATCTTACACTAGACTACTGATGCAGCGGGAGAGGGGAGGAGAGAGGAAGAGGGAGAGAGAGGGAGAAAGAGAGGGAGGGAGAGTGTGCAACCCAAAACGATTTCTCTCCCACACGCACAGAGAGACAGATCTCGCTCTCCTGCAGAGGAGTGCTGGTGGCTTTTCTAGATTCTCTGTTTGCCCTCTTCCACTGGGAGAAAGGTAAGTTTCTCTTTCGGTCCTCTATCTCTCAAGAAATGTTTCATTGTAGAAGCTACAGCCTCACTGCAGATGGCTGAATCTCCTGATTTAGGTATATGTATGTGACAGTCTCAGTTAGAAATGCGTGTGTCAGGCTATAAACATCTATGTATTTGATTGATGAACACGGCTCATGCTCCTGATTGTGCTAAATGGATGGTCGTGTACCATCTCACACCTATTCACATATGTGCAGTGTGGGAAAAGCCCTGGGTCGCAGGCGTATTTTGCTCCTCCGGTAACCATGGCGAAGGCAGCCGGCATAGCAGCCTGTGCGTTTTCAAATAATCAGGTGATCCAGAATCAGATGCTTCAAGAGAAAAGCCCATAAAAGCATTAACGTGACAGGTCATCTATCATGTTTTCACAGGCAAGTGTAATCGACTCCTTCTGAGAAACAGCACTGTGCCAAGACATGCACAGGCAAATGCAACATTTGGAAATTACGGTGAATTTGCCAAAGAGCCACAAATGCCAACAGGTTGTTTGGGCCACATTGATTAGCATCTTTAAAAACATCTTAAATAATTTGACTGACAGATGCATCAGTTGTCATGTTTGGGAGTATTTTGAGTGTGTGTAGCGGTATTCCTCGAAGGGGGTACAATGAAACACCCATCGCTGATGGCTGGGAGCAAAAACTGTGATCAGGACACTTAATTCACCAATTTACATGCACATATAGACTAAACATAAATTGATGCGCGCAGGCCTGCAAAATGATAATGTTCTGTTAATGAACACTGTTGCAACTGACAACCGTGAGGATGCAGAGAGCTGTTGATGTGGAAAATGACTGTGTACATGGAGTCAGCAGTATTGAGCCAAGTGTGAGGGAATGGGAAGACAAACTTGTAAAATAACGACATATTCAACGCCCCATCAAACCACTCAATTGAGATGATTTAGGGGGTTCTGGACATTGCCCTTGGTTCGATGTTATTGTGTCCTGTACTGTACTGTACATTAATGGGTGTTCAAAATGACGTCAAATCTACCGATTTTTGCACCTGTGAATTAATAACAACGTGGATAAATGTATCTAATACACCAAGCCTACGAATGCTGACAGTTGTTTTTTAACCACACCAACTATAAAAACACTAATTAGTGCACAAACAAATTTTTAATATCTATAAAACATCTTAATTAGATAAATTTGATATTAAATCCTGGTTTAAGCTATTTTACTACTAAAATTCTTTGTAGTCTAGGATTAAGTTTGATTTTTTTTTTTTTTCATTTCTGTGTGTCCCTAAATATTCTTTGTTTAGGACTAAGCTGTGATTAGACCATGATACACCAGACCATGGCTGCTCTGGTTCATGGTTGGGTTAATTTGAGGTTAAGGTAAGGCTAATGGCTTTTGCTGTCCCTAAAAACCTTTAGACTGTGTTTAAAGGAAAACTCCTTTATGGCTATCTGTGTGTTTTTGTGGTTGTAGGTCATAAATATCCCCTCCCCCATCTCGTCTAGTGGATAAGAACCAGAAAGGCTCAGTGAATATATCATTTGATTTCATGAAGGCATGAACAAATGATTCCCACAGCCCTCATGCACGTCTAGAGGCCTGTTAAAATAATTGATATCATGATGAGTCGATCCATCACCACTTAAGAAGGTCCTCAGTGCTAGATCTTCTTTAAACACACATATATATATATATATATTAGATAAGGAATGTAATGATAAAAACCTTCGTATTCATCGGGAAGAAGGAGGCGGGAACCGGCGGACAATCAAATAAAACTTTAATAATCACAAAATAAACAAAACAGCGCACCAGCCCCTCACTGATGACTGATGCGCACAAAATAAAACCAAAACACAACTAAAAGCCCAGGCCTGGTCCTCTCTCGTCCTTCACTGTCGCCAGTTTTATATCCTTCCATCTCCTACGTGGGACTCGAGACCGGCTAGTGATCAACTGTAAAATTAACAAATTTTACCTCTTCCCAAAAGGGAAAACCACAAACAATCAAGAATGCATGATTACATGGTGTCATGGCTTTGCAATAAAAAAATGTCGTTATAATGGAATTCAATGGGGCAAAAACAGCCACCAACAACTAATTAGGGAGAAAAAAATTAAATCTAATGTTGCACAAAAACTAAAAATGCATCAAAGCCAATGTTGCTACTAAACTTTGGCATGCCCAAGACTGTTATAAAAAGTTAAAAAAAGCCACAATTCCAAACAAATCCAGCCACAATTACTTTTATATTGAAAATAAGTCATTTTGTGTGTTTTTTTTTCCCCAAATCAGTGACATCATTTATGAACTTGGCAATTAAAGAGTTAAAATCTTGGATTTTTTAAAAACATTTGATAGTTTTGATCAGGACTGAGGTTGATTAACAGATTTATGCAAAAAAATATGAATCTGATACATTTTTACAGCAGTTTAATTGAGTGGATGTTTTCATCCCGAACAACTCGAAAGGGTAGTGAATTTGAACAATCCACAAGGGATAGTTATGTTTGTAAATTTGCTGTTAGCTTATGTTTTTCGCTGCAGCTATAAAACATTAGGTTCATTCAGGTATTATATTGACTCTTAATTGTTCAGTTACCCAGGCACCAATAGTCCGTAAATGATCACAAAGGTCAATGTGCATCTTTAGATGATGGCTGATTTTTAGTGTTTTCTCACAGAGTCAAATCTGTTGCACATCCAATTGCAATGGTACTGTATTTTGACAAATAAAATTTATCTGTCACTTGTTGAAAGAACTGAAAGAGATGCCAACATAAACAGGCTGAACATTTTTAAAAATAGATTTCCGATGATTGTTTGGCCTCCTAGATATCCAATCCAATATCTGGATCTTGAAACAAAACCATTTGAGAACCACCAAATTAAAATGATTAATGTGACAGTTTGATAACTGCAATGCATATTATGATGATTATGTGTGTAGGAATAAAGTTTTAACAGGGGATTTTGAGTTGCAGACGCTTTTTGGTAAAGGATCACTTCCCAAATGTATAGAACGCAACAAGGGAGGGAATTCAGGCAAGGAATAATTGTGTGATGTTAAATCAGGAGTAGCTCTCGAGCACTCGCTTTTACCCTTTTTCTGCTTGAGCGATTACTTCCAGGACCTTTCTTTGCCACAGACGGTGGAACAAAATGAGATTGAAAGAGGGAAGGGAGAGAGAGAAATGGATGAAGACAGGCAAAGAAGAAAAGCGAGAGGGGGGTCTAACAGTAAAGCTCAGTGCTATACAGTCATTTATGTTTCCTGTTAGGCACCGACTCTGACACATTCACACAGCAGCGTTTGTGATGCTGGTTAACAAGCTCCTGTGGGGTCTGATTTACTGAGGCATTTAGCACAGATAAAACTGCTCCTAGAATCTTTCAGAAGGTGTGAAAGACAAAAGCAGGGGCTGAGAAAGCAAAGTATTTAGCATCTGATAAATGTTTTGATAAATCTGGCCTGTGGTAATGCAGTCTTTAATAGTGAGGTTGTAGAAGACGGACTCAAGGACTCAAATCAGGTGGTGTGGGGTAATGAGTAAACAGTCTGACTAGTGATGACGGTAATGAGATTACTCTAGTTTAAAAAGCTTTCAAAAAGTTGAGAGGTGCAAAGAATAGTGTATAGCCAGAATATATTTTACAGGGTACTGCATCCCATAATGCAGCCTTTTGACATTGAGCTTTCATTTTCAATGTGGCCTGGAAGCAGTATTAACTCTCTCTCTCTCTCTCTCTCTCTCTCTCTCTCTCTCTCTCTCTATGTGTGTGTGTGTGTGTGTGTGTGTGTGTGTGTGTGTGTGTATTTCAGCAAAGGATGCTTTAAATTGATCAAAGGTGACAGTAAAGACTTTGCTACAAAAATAAATAAATAAATAATATAGAATAAATATATATATATATTGTAAAGACCAAAAGTTTGGAAACATTACTATTTTTAATGTTTTTGAAAGAAGTTTCTTCTGCTCATCAAGCCTGCATTTATTTGATCAAAAATACAAAAAAAACAGTAATATTGTGAAATATTATTACAACTTAAAATAATAGTTTTCTATTTGAATATACTTTTAAAAAAGAATTTATTCCTGTGATGCAAAGCTGAATTTTCAGCATCATTACTCCAGCCTTCAGTCACATCCAGTCTATCACATGATCATTTAGAAACTTTTTATTCATCAAAGTATCCTAAAAAAAAGTATCACATGTTCTGAAAAAATATTAAGCAGCAGAACTGTTTCCAATTTTGATAATGAATATATATATTTACAATGCAGCTTTGGTGAGCTAAGAGACTTCTTTCAAAAACAGTAAAACTATATCTTACTGACACTAAACTTTACAGGAATATACCTGAATAACATACAACACACTTTACAGGCTTTTAATCTATAGATAATGTATTCAGGTTTGTACATTTGCTATTAGCGCATGTTTTTTGCAGAAGCTAATAAACTTTTATGAAAAAAAGCTTGTTTGGATGCATATCAACTCTCGATTATTCAGTTACCCAAGGAACCAGTAAACCATAAATGATCACAAAGGTCAATTTGTATCTTTAGATTATGGTTGATGTTTCACGTTTTCTCACAAAGACAAATCTGAGTTCCATCAATCTTTTTTAATCTCATTAGACCAGAGCCAGTTAGTTGGTTTAATCTAGTAAGCAAACCTCATTTAGTTGTGAGAAAGGGTCCGGTCTTTAAAAAGACTCTTGAGGGAGGCCGTTTTTGCAAAACAGATGGCATTGAGAGACTGATAAGACACAATGGAGTAAAAAAAAGAAAGAAAGAAATGAAATTATTTCAAAATACTTATCCCACTTACTGACCAAAAACAACTGATTTTATTCCCAGTCGGAGAGTAAAGAGTTTATTGCAGTTTCAAGAACAAATCAATTGCGATAGGGGGAGAGAAAGTGAGTGAGAAAGAGGGATGCAGGGTGAGGCTACAGTCCATCAGCTTTATACTCCAAAATTAGCACAAAGAAACTGGGCCTCCATACTTCATTCTACACCACCCCCATATATACATACATGGCCACAAAGAGACCTCTAGTCTCCCATTAGTATTCTTAAAGAGCCCTGCTTGTATAATTGCTCTTTCAATGGAGAGTTGAGGCCACCTCTGTGACAGCAGGAAGAAGTGAGTTTGGTATGAGACTACTAAACTCAAAGGTTTAAACTAAAACAGGTCCTCAGACAGGTGTATTGGGAAAAGATATATAATATAACTTACTTGAAGTGAACTGACTGGATATCAATGTTTATTGCTGCAGAAGCCTGGTGCACCTGGTGGTCCTTCCTCGGAAATTCAGACACCATGTGAGCAGTGGTCCGGGACAACATTAGAGGGGCAGAATGCTTCTTCTACGTGGGACTCTTGTGGTCTTCTCTCTCTTCAGCTCGGTCTATGGGTTTTTCAGTGGGCATGGGCCAAAACCAACAACCCAAACCAAGGCAGCCTCCAAAACATGGGGCATGTCCTACATTGAAAAATGGAAACCTAAAGTTCCATCGTTGGGTTTTGTGTCATGGGGTTTCTTCGGTGAAACTAAAGGCCCCGCTACGACAAAGGTGAGCACGACTTTCCCAGAAGCAACCACACAAAACTATAATCTGTCTTCAGAGGACTTGAGCCTAAAATACCAGACGACTTCAACCACGTTTAAGGAACTTAAAAGCAGCACTGTCCATATAGGCACCCTGCTGTCTTTAAAATCAGCTAAACTGCCAATAATTGACTTATCCCAATTAAATAGGCCAGAACCTACTAAACTCGATCAGAGCTATGACCTCGACCTCTGGCCCCCCAATAATGGCCCAAGCACAGCGAAAACCCCACAAATTACGACATCTCAGATATCTAGACCAGAAACACAAACATACACTGTATCCACTGCCCAGAGTACCAGTACCACACACACTTCATCACTGAGACCGAATGCGGAAACCAAGAGCCCTTACAGTGACCAAACTGTACCCACAGACACTCCGTCAACAACGTCAGAACTAACAACACAAAGAAACACAGTATCCACTGCTCAGCATACCAGCACCACACACACTTCATCACTGAGACCGAATACGGAAACCAAGAGCCCTTATAGTGACCAAACCGTACCCACAGACACTCAGGCAGCAACGTCAGAATTAACGATAGCTTCATTTCACACCACACATTTTATCACACCAGCAGGCCCTATGCCAAAAGTATCTACTGAACCTTTGAGCACTGTCAGCACTGGCCAAACCACATTGGGGATAACAAACATAGCCTCGAAACCAGATCGGACACCTTTTATAAGCACGGACAAGGCTCTGGATGGATTTACGTGGTTAAAGCAGACAGCAGGACCGTCAGAATTTGGAGGAGTGCGAAGTTTTGGCCCAGATCCTACTCCCACCCTGCCAGCAGGGGGTAAGTCAACCCTATCCTGTCTTTTCATTTCCAACCAAAGCATATGATCTAAGATTGACCCAATTTGACCCCTCCTTATCTGGCATGGGTGTATTCCATTTGTTCTTTTGTTTCATTTATATAACTTTATTTAAGGTGAAAATTAATATTTAATGAAATGCAGAGCCTGCATTGATTACCAGTCAATGGTTATCAGTGGAATCAATGAGGCTGATGAATTGATTGATAGCCCTAGAGTCCCTGAAACATACATACTGTTGTCAATAATTAGTGAAAAGAATGAGTTCCATTTGATGGTAAGCATATAGGAATCGCCCCATCATTGCTGATGTCTGTTTATGTAGTTAGTCTGTGAGCTTTGTTCCTGGCAAGGAGACATAGGTTATATTTAGAATATAATACTAATCGTTCTATTACAATATGTATACAGCGAGACATATGTCACCCCTGTAATCAAAAGACAAATTAGATTTTGCATGAAATACATTGTGATTTTTTTTTTTTTTTTTTTTTTTTTTTTTATATTACTATATAGTGCAAATAAATCTGTAATGGAAGGTTGTTTTAGTGAATTTCATCTATGCAAATTTTATAAAAATTAAATAGTGTCCACACAATCAAATCAAAAATTAGATTTTTATTCTGCATCACAATAATGACAATCTAAGAAAAAAAAACTGTCATGAAAAAAAGACACACTGTACAAAAATCTTACATTCAATAATGCATTGTGCTCCACTTGAACAACTTAGTTAATTTTTATTTTTTTTTACAGAAAACTGCTTTATAAATCCATATGTGGTTATTTACAACCCGAATTCCGGAAAAGTTGGGACGTTTTTTAAATTTTAATAAAATGAAAACTAAAAGACTTTCAAATCACATGAGCCAATATTTTATTCACAATAGAACATAGATAACATAGCAAATGTTTAAACTGAGAAAGTTTACAATTTTATGCACAAAATGAGCTCATTTCAATTTTGATTTCTGCTACAGGTCTCAAAATAGTTGGGACGGGGCATGTTTACCGTGGTGTAGCATCTCCTTTTCTTTTCAAAACAGTTTGAAGACGTCTGGGCATTGAGGCTATGAGTTGCTGGAGTTTTGCTGTTGGAATTTGGTCCCATTCTTGCCTTATATAGATTTCCAGCTGCTGAAGAGTTCGTGGTCGTCTTTGACGTATTTTTCGTTTAATGATGCGCCAAATGTTCTCTATAGGTGAAAGATCTGGACTGCAGGCTGGCCAGGTTAGCACCCAGACTCTTCTACGACGAAGCCATGCTGTTGTTATAGCTGCAGTATGTGGTTTTGCATTGTCCTGCTGAAATAAACAAGGCCTTCCCTGAAATAGACGTTGTTTGGAGGGAAGCATATGTTGCTCTAAATACCTTTCAGCATTCACAGAGCCTTCCAAAACATGCAAGCTGCCCATACCGTATGCACTTATGCACCCCCATACCATCAGAGATGCTGGCTTTTGAACTGAACGCTGATAACATGCTGGAAGGTCTCCCTCCTCTTTAGCCCGGAGGACACGGCGTCCGTGATTTCCAACAAGAATGTCAAATTTGGACTCGTCTGACCATAAAACACTATTCCACTTTGAAATAGTCCATTTTAAATGAGCCTTGGCCCACAGGACACGACGGCGCTTCTGGACCATGTTCACATATGGCTTCCTTTTTGCATGATAGAGCTTTAGTTGGCATCTGCTGATGGCACGGCGGATTGTGTTTACCAACAGTGGTTTCTGAAAGTATTCCTGGGCCCATTTAGTAATGTCATTGACACAATCATGCCGATGAGTGATGCAGTGTCGTCTGAGAGCCCGAAGACCACGTGTATCCAATAAAGGTCTCCGGCCTTGTCCCTTACGCACAGAGATTTCTCCAGTTTCTCTGAATCTTTTGATGATGTTATGCACTGTAGATGATGAGATTTGCAAAGCCTTTGCAATTTGATGTTGAGGAACATTGTTTTTAAAGTTTTCCACAATTTTTTTACGCAGTCTTTCACAGATTGGAGAGCCTCTGCCCATCTTTACATCTGAGAGACTCTGCTTCTCTAAGACAAAGCTTTTATAGCTAATCATGTTACAGACCTGATATCAATTAACTTAATTAAATGAGCTAATTAAGTGGATAAAAGTGTAAAATTTCTCAGTTTAAACATTTGCTACGTTATCTATGATCTATTGTGAATAAAATATTGGCTCATGTGATTTGAAATTCCTTTAGTTTTCATTTTATTAAAATTTAAAAAACGTCCCAACTTTTCCGGAATTCGGGTTGTACTTATGTATTTCTGAGGTCAGCTATGAGAACAAAATATTGTATATACTACTGTGTAGCGTTGTTTCAAAAAATGCATACTATTTTGCATACAATTTTTTTTAAAAATGCAGTAATTAATATTTTCATTACAAACACTGGCATCAATTTAAGGTCAAATTTAGTGTGGATATCTCACTGGAGTGACACCTTTTCGCAAAGACACTGGCTGTACTTCTATTTGTTAAAAAGAAGATCTAGACCTAAGATCAAGATACCGGCCAGACGAATCAATACAGACCTCCTCTGAGGTGATCATACACTAAAGTGCTCCAGATATCTGAGTAAATAGTGTGCCAGACGCCGAGATATGGTATATGTGAGGTGGCCAAGCATGCAAAACAGTATTGACATGGCTCTGTTTGATATCCTGAGCTAAGGGAGCAGTAAGACATGTGTGTATGTGTACAGTGAGCATGGGATTTGCACTGGAGAAACAGCCAGTTGGGTGGTACAGTATGTGATCAGTATTCCAATGGCTGTCAATGGAGTCAGCAGAGCCCGTGAATCCTCAGGGATGATGTTAATGTTTTTTCTGCACCACCTGTTCATGGATGCTGAGCGTGCCTCTCTCAACATTTAGTCTCCTTTTCTCAATCCATCCTCTCCCTCAGTAATAGGCCTCTCCTGACGTTTGTTGGGCATCTCTCTTTTTTTTCCAGTCATAAGTTTCATTTAGCCCTTCAGTCTTATGTTTTCTTTCAGCCTCTCCTGGCTCCCCGAGACGTGTTTTTCCATGTCCTTTCCATCCGAGCTTGTTGAATCTTTTCAGATCGCTGATGGAAACAATTTATCCTTCACTTCCATATGCTTACTTTATATTTTGTATTGTTCATGCTGTATTCAGACCTAGAGAGTTACATTTTAAAGCGATTGTTCACCCAAAATGAAAATTCTGTCTTCACGTGTTCATGGGTACATGGATGGGTGTGTGTGAGAGTATGTGAGAGAGTGAGTGAGTGAATGTGTGTGTTGTGTTGTGTGTGTGTGTGTGTGAAACAGAAAAAATTATTGACTAATGTTTGGCTCACCTTGTCTTCTAGAGGTGCAGGCATGCACAAATCCCTTATCCCCCACCTCAAAAACACGTTGGAGCTGAGAGCAAGGTCAATTACCACACTGGAATTGAGAGGAGGAGGGGAAGCTGGGAAAGAGGAGAGAGCACTAAACAGGGAAACAAGGAGTGTTGAAATAGTGATTGACTGGAAAGGAAAACAAGGGTGAATCTCACAAACAATGGATCATATGCAGGGTTGCAAGGTCTGCAGAACAAAATCAGCCAATAGGCCAATCAAAAATAGCCTAATACTAGTCCAATGACCCTATTCCAAATATTGAAAGTCAAAATATGCCACTCTAATACCTACAATACATGTTTTACAGTCACTGTTGTGCATTATACAAAATACAAAATCACTATATCATAAATACAATCTGTTTTCATAAAGACTCCCAACAAGTGCCCCATCATCCAGCACAGTTTTACTTTTGGTAGGATTAAAATGCGTAAATTGTTTCAATATACGCATTCCAGTCAAATACAACTCATCAACAGTGTGTCAAACCTTTATGCCACAAGAAAAAAATTTAAACCAACAGTTTAAAAGTACTGCATTTCCAAGGATTTTAAAACCATGATCATATATCACACAAAATCTAAAATAAAATTAATAAATTGTCCACAATGATCTATTACATATATATCTGTGTTACCTCTGGTAATGTGGAAAAATCTCATTCTTATACAGTAAAAATAAAAAATAAAAATATTTTGAATCTACAATTTGCATTCCTAAAGTACAATTATAAGTAAGCATTTTAGTGAATTATATTTATGTGAATTAAAGTGAAAGTTTCGTCCGGACAATCATAGAATTATAATTATTTTGTTCTAATAAATTAAATCTAATACATTTGTTCTAATGAGAGAATTAGAATTAGGTTGGAAAACTAATTTCATTTTAATGAAAATATGTATAGGATATAAATTACATGTATAGGAGGTTGGTTGGTTGGATGGATGATGGGTACAGTAGAGATACAGATGGATGGATAGATAGATATTGATGGGATGGATAAATGGAGATGGATACTGTAGATAATGTAGATGGGTTAGATAGATATTGCTGGGTTGAGTGATATGGATACATGAAAATGTAAATGGAGGATAGATATAGATGGATTAGACAGATGGAGGGATAGACAGAAAGACAGATTGATCTAGTTATTCTCTTACAGAGAATCATGAAATGAAGTGGTGGTGGCCAAGTGATGCTTGATGGTTTAGCATGAGTGAACCCCTGCCAAGAGAGGATGAGAGCTTCGCTCAATCACACACACACACACACACACACTGTCATTTTATAGGCTCTTCACTTGGTTTGTTGCGGCGCTCATTATTCATGCTAATGAGAGACTAGAACGAAGATCTGCTGTGATCAGTATTGAAATGTGCGTCCTGGCAATATACAAAAAATAACATCATACAGTCGTCAGGTCACCCTAAAGGTCATGTCTCTATAAGCAATGAAAGCTTTTTACACTCAGCCCAAGATGCACACAAGTCCATACACACATGCCTAAACAACTACATAATTACACATTTGGTAATTTAAATATTCCATCGTAAAGTCTATTAATAAAGGATGTGACAAACATGGAAGCGCAATGTGTGGCACTTAATAGAACAAGCTTAGTTGGATCTGTTGGAATCATTGACTAGTGGCCAAATGTTAAACACTCTGGCCTCATTGTGTCAGGTCTCTTTTCAATCCTAGTAAGGTATGAGCATTGCATAGCCACACAAAACCTAGTGTCTGTTTATAGCTTTTTTCTCATAAGACATTTTGCTACGGATTAGTCCGATAATCCTGCTTGGTCACAAAGATAAGGTTTCCATTTCTGATCCGTAATGAAGCTCAGTCAGTAGAGAGGACTGCACACATTCCAACATGAAAGTCAAGTTTTTGTAATTAAACAATGAGATGCAAACTCCAGTGCCACAGAAGCCTGGCCCAGAATATTGCAGAAATCTGTTTGACATAACTAGGTTAGGAAATGTTCCTGTTTCTCTATTCTTTCAGTCATAACTTTCATTCAGCATCACATTCTCAGACTTGTGTGCTCTGTTTTCCCAGTAGGCTTTGCATGGATGAAAGGTGTAAAGGAAATGGGGAAGAGTGCTGATCTGACAACACGAGAGAGATACGCTGAGCTGACAACATCGGCTAGCGCGCCGACTCTCAGGAACACAGGTAATTATTAAAACGGTCCGATGCAATACACACCTTAATGTAATCTACACCTGTGATAATTATACTCTGGTTTTTATCTTGGGACATGAACAAGGTTTCAAAATACAAGTATAATAGAAAAACCTTCAATTTGAGTAAACAACACTACGTATAAGCTGCCAAGACTAATTTGTTATAGGTATAGTTCAGACAAAATTTACAAATTTCATAGTTTACTCATGTCATTCAAAACCATTATTTATCACAAAAGTATCAGTCCATAAAAGTAAATGCCCACTTGAACCCTTGAGCCAGCCAAATACAGGAATGCATCATGTAAGTAGACAAGAGCTCAAGTAGCAAGAACGCATGTGTGGGTATTTGAGCAGGCCCATTGAGTCCCAAGAAGCAGATCAGTCTAATTTGTGAATCATTTAGAGTGGTTAAGTGAACTGGTTCAGCCAATTCACACAAAATATCTGATTCAAAAGAACAATTTGTTCACAAATCTTGCACTGCTTCTCTCATGAACTGTTATATAAGTACTCCAACCAGAGCTAGGATGGATGTCAGGATTTTCAGTGAATAAAGACTTACATTTTGGTCTTTCTCAAATGAAACCAGCATATGACTTCAGAAGAGTTTAAATATAGTGCGAATGGACCACATTTATTTGCTCATGGTGCTTTTAGTTCAAACTTCCAATCCCTATTTATTTTAATTGTATGGAAAATAATAAGTACATTCTGCATATTTTGGAGTTTCAGAGTTTGAATAAATCATATTTCTTTGGAACATAATGAGGATAGGTACTTTTTATGTAAAATATCCCTTTAAAAATGTCATACCACCTCTCCTTTGGTTGGACAAATATAATTGAGCCTATATGTGTCGGTTGATCATCATGAGAGTTCAGTTACACAATGTGTCTCATTACAGCAGATCTATCAGCATAATAGCGTTAAGTGTGCCATTTTACGTCACCTTCCCTGTTGAACATCTTAGAGATACATCTTAGACCCAGCTTCTCTTCTGTGGCACCTAACCTACTTTCGTCCCACTGCATTCAATGGGATAACCTAAATTCCATTAATAGATGGACAAAATATGCCATGATGATCAAAGAACCAGGTTGCAAGAATATCTGTGTTTATGGGCTATCTCAGAAAGTAAACTGCAAGCAGAGATCCGACCCACAAAACTGCAGCTGCCATATCTCAAATTAAAGATGCAAAAGGTTTCGAATTCTAACACACGCATTCACCTCACCCGAAAAAACTGAATGTCTTGGGGGAACAAAGTAGATCAGATGGTCTTCCCGTCTCCTTCACTGCCCTCTTCTTTAAATCAGCATACAGACGCCTCATCAATATGAATGGGATCATCCTACGCTGCTGTCCTCTAATCTATTATTAGACAGAGCAGAAACTGAAAGTGAGGCATAAATGAAATCTGAAGGAGTACTTGTGATGAAGTAACAGCACAGCTGTCTATTCTTGATTAGGCAGAGGGTGTTGTCATTATCAGATCAGGGGTTAATGTACTAATTCCTAATTCTAAAAGACCTGTTGCTGGTTCACATGCTGACAACCTGGGAAAACTCTAAGGTCCTCTTTACACCTGGAATTAATATCAATCTTGAATGATTTGATCAGCTAAAACACATTAATGTATGGTAACAAAATACAGAAGAGAAAAAAATTGCTCCATACCGGAGATACTAGCAATTAAGTCCAATAGAATTTGGTTAGCGTGTGACTAAGATATTGAAAAACTTGATAAAAATAGGGCACCTTTATGGAATCAGTTCAGCTAGACTATAAAAATGCATAGCACACACATACTGGGTTAAACAAAATATTAGATTAAAGTATTTTGATTGGTATTTTATAACAAAATTAGGTATAAAGGGGCAGTTAATAAAAGCCTCCTGATATTTGAATATAAACCTTAATCATGAACTTGAACATAAACCTTAATCTAGTCGTACACACATTAACATTTTATGATGGATGTACGCAGTTTATTGAACTTCTATTGGACTGTTGAAGACATGTTTAAATATAACTCCTACTGTGTTCGACTAAAAAGAAGAAAGTCATATACACCTAGGATGGCTTGAGGGTTAGTAAATTATGGGGTAAGTTTCATTTTTGGGTGAACTATCCCTTTAACCCCATAAGGATCAGTGAGATGTACTTCTTATCCCCTCCTCCTGAACTTCCATCCAGTACAATTACAATGCATGGCCATAACAACAACATTATGGAAAACCCCATGGGATGATAATGTAAAACCTGACTTTAATTCCTGCCATGTTTACATGTCTGTGTTCTCTAGAGGTATTTTGTTTTGATAGATTGTGCAAGCAGTTCTACAAATAGAGTGCCATGCAGTGTGTGCAGGGATTCAGGGTCATTGAGATCTGATTGATTCCTGACTGAAACTCTGGCTCGCATCCAGAAACTAGTCATATTTTCCACACCCCTGAGGGTGGAGGGCCCAAGCAGGCGAAAGGAAATGAAGAGGGAGGACGTGTGAAGCTCCTGGCACAACAATCTCTCTTATCAGTGCCCGGCCTTCTCGCCACAAAAGATTTCTGTTATTTCAAAGGTCTTAGGCTGATGATACAGGGGCAACTTTGACCTATTTTGCTGTCAACGGGCAACCAGATGAGAGACAGGGCCCGCAACTGATCTTAAGTATCCAGATAGACATTTGTCATCAATTTTCAATGTGAAAGTGACCAAGCAACATTGCTCAACAAAAGCTGCCCGGCAAAATTGCTCAAAAAGTTGCCCCGTTTATCATCAGCTAAAGACCTTTGAAATAACAGAAATCATTTGGCGAAGTTATATGGACATGTTATGCGGTCCAGAGCTGCCTGGAACTACATTTGCTGTGCATTTCCCTAAAAATAATTGCACACCATAGAACATTCATCAGCCAATCAGATTCAAGCATTTGGCAGCCCTTGTAGTTCAATATATTTTAAATGGAATTTACTCCTGTAATGGCAATGATGACTTTTCAGCTTCCATTAATCCAGTCTTCAGGGTCACATGATCCTTCAATAATCATTCATATTATTATAATTAAGTTTAAAACACTTGTGCTGCTTATTTTCATGGAAACCATGATACTTTTTCAGGAACCCTTGAATAGAAAGTTTGAAAGAACAAAATTTATTTAAAATAGTTTTTTTACATTTTAACAATGTAAAAGTATAGGTTTGATCAATTTAATGCATCATTTCTAAGTAGAAGAATTAATTTTTTTTTTTTTACAATTAACAGAAAGTATGACACAAAAACATCTTAGCTTGAAACATTCATAAATAACAGGGAAACATAAATAGCAAAACGGGAGAGGCATTTAATTCATCTCTAAGATTGCAGCCAAATCAATATATTAAACAAATTTGGATCTTTCATTTTATTCATTAAGACTAAGACACATCCAGAACAAATTTCTGTATACATCATTCACAAATACTTTTTGTATATACGTCGCATTGAAATCAGTTCGGCAATTTACATATGTATGCTTTTGTAGGATTTACACTACACAGGATTTGTTCTGTTCATTCTTCTTGAATAAAGCACAGTAAGAATGGATATTTTTCATGAATGAACAACATAACGGATTAAAGGATATAAGAGATGAGCATCCATTCAGACAGTTATATTGAAAAGAAATCAGGTCAGTTTATTCCTATGAGCAAAAGTTTGCAGTGGACAGAAGGATTCAGCTGTAACCTGTATTTAATATAAGTGGATAAACAGCAATCTTGATGTCATGCTATATATCTAATGAGCACTGCTTGGTGGTTAGTGTTGTGGTTGTGTTGATTAAAGAGAAGCATCTAATGAGCAGTGTGTGGCTGTCACGCACATGTTACCATTAATCAAGAGCAACTAGGTTTGATTATCTACTCCCACCAACAGAAAAAACACTAGATCGGTTTTTGACATTAAATTGGAAGCCAAGGCTCCCCACTGACTGCACATGATGAGTATATTTAGCCACAGTGGTGGTCATCAGCCAAAGAGGCCAAAACCAGTGCAAAAAATGCTAGACCCACCTTTGGGAGTGACCCATGTTTCTGCGTTGGCCTCTGCTTTTTTTAAAGGAGGAAGGTCATAAACAAGTAGTTAATTTAGCTCTGGGTGTAACAGGAAATTGTCTGTCACTACCAACATATGAAAGCGTACAGAAGCAACCCAAAATGAGGCAGGGTCTTACCAGCACTCGACAAGCTCCAGACGTGATGTATTCACCCTACACAATGTGGAGGTGGGTTGACGTCAAACTTAGTTAGAAAAATATGCCTTTTGTCTTGTAATTGTTTCACGCTGCAGTTACTCAATGAGGGTTACTCTGAATCAACATTTCAAAGTAATACTTTTTTGGTAAGATTTTAAACATTCTGAGATGAGATTTTATATATTTAATCTAATCAATTTTAACATATAAATCTATAATTTAATATTTAAAATACATAAATATGCATTTAGAAATGTAACAGGAATGGCACTTTAGCAATTTAATTTAAGCTTATATGTGCATAATTTGATTTCATCAGTGCATATTTGTGAATATAGCAAAGTGAAATTGGAAACAGGGATGGGGACTTGCCAACAATGGCATGTACTTATGAAAGAAAATAAAAATATCTAAAATATGCTGGAATTTTGTTGATTTGTTTTGGAAAATGTCTGCATTGACACATTGTAAAAGTTGGCATCACTTAGTATTTGTTAGTCTTTGTTTGCCGATAAAGCTCCATGGTTTCTGTCTCAAGGCTTCAGTAAACTCACCAGCATTTTTAGAAAGCTTTAGATGAGTTATGATTCTGTTCTGCTCTTTAAAGTGTATAATTAGATGTGTCAGTCTCTGAAGAACTGACGTACATCTCCACGCTGTTATGCACAGGACTGATATGGCTGTGGAAGTTAATATCATCCATCTCATATGGATTTGCACATCAGTTTTAAATGCACAGCAGGGCGATCCTTCTAGTGTGGGGGGATTTACATTTTTTGGATGTCTTACCACATTTTACAGTGGCACATTAGATGCCACAAACAGACCTGTGTGGGTTTTCATAACATGCGTATACTTTAGTTCATATGAGGACTTGCTTTTGGATTGCTTATACATCACTTCTACATAAAATGTTTGGTAAGCATTAGGAAGCATTTTTAGATTTGGAAATGGCTGTCACATGGAACTTCACATGCTGTTCCAACTCTGTTAGGCTAAGAAGCTCTAACACTCCTCAGCACCGGAGCCTAGCCACAGAATCCAAAATCTAAAACAGCAGCTTCCTCCCAGAGCAATCTGCGAAAACAAACAATACAATCACAATTACATTTATATACAATCAACAGATGTTGTATCTCCACCTTTCATAGCAACCCACCAATCCCTGCTACTTAGACAAATATGTTCATCCACTTCCGTTTTTCTCCCCCCGTTAGAAAAGTCATATTGAGTACTTTTACTTTTTACACTAGACATTTCCCAAATTTAGGAAAATCTACATCTAAATCATAGTTTTCCACAGTAAAACATCAGCTAGGCAGACACCTCAAAAATGCCCTCTAGTGGTGATGTCTATTGCAGAAAATCAAATCATAGATTGCCTTTGTTGTCTGTTCTGGAATATTCTTTTTCTATATACTCTGAGAAAAGTCCCCAAAAATAGGTCCCAATGTATTGTGCTAATTTGAAGGAATTGTCTGTATTGATTTTTCACACGTGTTTTGCCCATATCTTAAATTAGCCATTGCATTGTGTTGTGTTTTAGGGTTAAAGAAAATGTCCATAATGGAAAGTGTTCTGGTAGAAAATTACCATTACCTTTTCTATTTTTCTACTGTTTTTTTTTCTTCTTACAATGTGTTTGTATAATTAACTTCGTAACTAGCTTTCTGTTCAGCTTTTACATTTACATGGGAGTCTTAAAATCATTCAATTAATGAGTAATCTCCTGAGAATCAGTATCAGTAACATATTTTTCATATGTCTTATTTACAAGTCTTCTGTACTAATAATGTAACATGTTTGTTTTTCCTTTTAGAAATGCCCACTACTACATCTGAGGACTGGCTGACAGACCTTTCCCAAGAATCTGCACTCCCTGACTGCAATGCGGAACGTTCTGGAATCTGTGGTTCTTCTGACACTTGGCCCACCACCACTGTCCTGAGCAACAGCAGCAAAAATTACAGTACAACCACCCCCTCCACCAACCTCTCTCAAAGTCCCAACCCATTTCCAGTCCCACCTATGTTTGTGGCACTGAATTCTGATTGGAACAATGCCCTGGCAACATGGGGTTCAGCGTGGGAAGCACACATCTATGGCCTGGGCACTGTGTTCTGTCTAGTCGCTTTGGCCTCCACCCTAAACCTTCTGTGCCTGCCCCTACAGTATCCATCAGGCTGTGGCTACTTTGCTCTGGTTAGTCTCTGCCTGGTGGCCACTGGCTGCACTAGGGCCTTTGCCCTAATGTATGATGCATATGGATACCAGGACCACATGGCATCAACAGAGGCTTCACTGTTACTTTACGAGGCACCATTTCCCTGCATGACTGCCGCCTTTGGTCTAGCTTTCCTGCTCCTGTCAATGCGCTCTCAAATGCAGCTGTCCTATTCCGCCTTTCAGAGACCTTGTTTCCTGGCCTGCTTGGTGCTTCTGCACTTTACTGCTGCCTTTGGCCCTGTTGCATTACTCCATGTTGACCAGCAGGTCTACCTGTTTCTGTCCTTAATCTCTCGAGGTGCCTTTGTGGCTCTGGCAACTTTCCTATCAGCTGCATATTTTGTGTTCTACTGCTATGTTCGTGCTGACTCCAAGCATATTTATCATCTGAACAACACATCACCAACACCAGCCGAACGTTACAACCGTTGCCCCTTTGCAGAAAGCAGAGATTGGAACCGGGCAGCAGCCGCAGTGCTTCTCTGTGCTGTCTTTTCTCTGGCTTGTGCAGGGTTGCAACTCTATGCCATGCTGCATGCTCTCGGAATTGCTGGAAGCGCTGAGTCCTTTCGGCCTTGGCCGTGGTGGATTTTCCAGTTCAGCTGCCGAGTTTGTGAAGCAGTGATTTGCCTCACACTGGTTCTGGTAGTTGCTCAACCAGTTTACTGCTCTGATCACCTTCCCCAGGCAGGCAGTTGCTGGACAGAACTCCTTGCAGTAAAGTCACCTATCATTCCAGGGAGCTACCAGTGGACTTTGTCTCATCAGGAGAAGCTGGCCATCTGTGATCCAATTGGGCATGGAGAGTCAGAGTGCCTACCTTTGTACACATTGGTGGATGACCGTCTCGGCAGCTTGAATGGCCTTGACCTTTTATACCACAGCAACCGGGCATTGGCCTATCGTGACCTTGACCTGGACTTGCCCAACACTCAAGCCAACACTGGTGCCCCTTCTGTGGGTTCATCCTGTACCAGCGACTCCACAGCCGACCTGCGCCCTCCTTCACCCATAAATCTGCGTCGAAGCATTGATGAAGCACTGTTTAGTGAATCTCTATTTCCCATGAGTCTCTTCAGCCCCTTACGGCCCTTCACTTCTAGTGACCGCTCGCTGAATGGTAGAGAGACCGACTCCAGCGGTGCCCAAACCCTGAGAGACACTCTTACTCTTGATCCAGGCCTATACCGAACATCTTCATATGTGGAAGTGCTACCCCAAGTTCTCCTTGCTTCTCAAGCCCAACCAGATGGTCCATCATTAGGTTTTCCTCCATCCCCATCACCCTCACTGTCATCTTCTACTCGCTGCTCATCTCCTGAGCGCTGGAGAGGCAGCTCCAGCGCCTGTTCCCTCTACAGACAGTCTCTGGGTGGCTCTTCTTTGGTTTTGTGCTCTAGTCCGGAAGGACACCATCCACCACCCTCTACCCTCAGTGGGGGTTCCAGCCACACTGCCAGCTCTGGTCACCAAAGGGGAAGCGCACAGAGACCCTACAGAACATTAAAGTCAGAGGAGAGTATGGAACAGCAGTCAAAGTTTGACCATTCTGTCCAAGAAGATTTTATCAGTGTGTGCAGACAGATCGATGCTCTGAGCATCTGCAGTGAGACTATTGACCTCTAGGGGAGACCTCTACTTTCAACAAAACAAAACTAAATGATGTAATTTGAAGAAACCAAAAGAGTTTCAGAGATATGATTAACAGATAATGGACAAATCAGGTGATATGGTGCGTCTGTTTGCCAGCATGTCAAAACATTTGCTCTGTGTAGACACAGGTAAATGTTTCGTGGACTAGAACTGTGCCAAATGATTCATTTTGTAAGGGTTGGTTTGTTTCTGTCAGGTAAGTTCTCCAAAGAGACGGATTCTGAAGTCAATATCCTTGTAAAGGTTTAAGATGTGCTACCAATTGCCAGAAGCTTAGGCAGATTTTGTACAAAGGTTCTTTGATGATTGATAAATTTGTAATTGTAAAACATTTGTTTGAAAATTTCTATGATGCTTAACAGTTGACTTTTGTATGAATTTTAACAAAATCCCTTTTTGGTCTATATGATTAATACTGTGAGAGTGCGAACTACTGATAACCATACTAGGCAATCTAGCATCAGGAAAAAGTTTCAAATTAAATACAGTATAACCTGCCAATCCAATTTTGTAAACCTTTAGAAATGTTCATTGTGCTTCTGGTCTTCAGTTGCAGAGTTAACTTCAAGTCCCTGTAGTTTTTGCAACAGTGCATTATGTTGAAGGGCCTAAATGTTTTATCAACTGAGAGGGAGCTGAGAAGATTAGAGAAGGATCCAAGTATTCTTACAGCACACTCTGCTGATAGCTACAGTTCAGTTGCTCTGTAGCACTTAACGGACTGAACTATAGCCTTACATTTTTTCTTTTAATAGTGTATATTTGATATAAACTACAATTAATCATATATGTATCCGCCAGGTCTTATGTCATGTCTTCAAAAACGCTATACACTGTTACTTAATACATATTCAAAAGAAGAAAAAAATAATTTGTATATTTTATAGCGTGCATGTTCTGAAAACGTGTGAGAAACTGCTGATGCATCTATTGTTTGTCATTAGAGGCTGTTGGAGATTTCCAATAAATATACTGAAAACTGACATTTGTGTCAAGCACAAATATTTCACACACACACAAGGCAAACCAAAACTGATTAAGTATTTTTATTTATGTCTTTTTTTTATCAATATTGAACAGGATATGCAGTCTCAGTTAAGTACACTGCGGTAAACAAACTTGGCTCTTGAGTTGTCAGAGACTGTGACTGTGGGCAAAGTAACGTACAAACAACATCAAGTTGATGTAGAGAATGACAAGTATGTCTTTTGTACATCGTTACACTGAGGATTTTGTACAGCTGGGATAATTGTCCACATTTAATGCTAAGATAAAGAATGCGTTATTTGTATGAAAAAAATAAGAAAAATTGGCATAGACAGCAAAAAGCTAAACAAATAGTACGGAAAATGTATTACAGAAACACTCTTTTAAATTCATATGGTTGTCATGCTTCATTTGGCAGTTGTATGAAGCCACAGGATCTGTCGGGAATGAGTGGCATGTTTTGGGTTAAGACAAATGTGTCCTTCATTTACTAAACAATTCAAGGCATGTCACAGGTCAACACAACACGCAAAGCTGTAGGGGAGAAGACCGGAGAGATAGACCAGGATACTCGCAGCTCTTTTATAGAAGATTAAATAGTCAAAGTTAACAAAAATGTGCTTGGCAGTTATGTATATAATATAAACGATACCATTACTTAAAGAAAACTGCAGCATGCAAATGAAAACTCGTCATACCTGTACAGAACTCAGAGTCACAACTGCATTAACACAGATCCCATAATTACTGTCCTTTGTTAAAATTCCTCAAAGGCTGCATTAAAAGTCATCCATAATTGACCTTGATAATCATCAAACCCTTCAGTACAAGTTCCAGCTTTTGGGTAAAAAAATATAGCCTGGACACATTATCATGACTCTCAGAGCAAGTATGTATATCTACAGATATCGGTTTTGGTATAATTATTTTCAGTATGAATCGTACCCACAGTTACAGGACGCGGGATAGTGCACGTAGAGCAACCATTTCCACGGATAATACAATAGACATTTAACTATTATAAAATTGACATCAATTTTCTATGTGTCTCTGCCTTCTAAAATAACAAATATAATCTTGCCGCATCTTCAGTAGTTACAAATCTACTACAGAAAAGATTGCCTCGAGTATAGTTGGAGAACTTGGTTCGAAGGCATTCATCATTTTGCAGGTGGATATGGTGATATAGACACTGATGCCAACTAAAAAGACACTTGAAAACATCAACACGGTTGCAGAATCAGGTTTTTTGAGAGTATTCGCTGCAAATGCCACCCTGCATTTGCCAGTCTGCTCATAAACACAGATGCAAAAACACTCCCTTGAGTGCAACTGCCATGTTTTTTTGGGGTACTGAATTAGTTTGTGGTCCTGTTCTCAAACTCATTTAACACTTCTTTTCTCCATCTCTCACTGTGGTGGTCGTGATAGAGGAACGGTGAAGAGCGGAGAACGGGTGCTGGCAGAGAGGGGTAAGTTCTAGTGTTTGGTCGCTGCTTCTCTTCAGTGTTCTGGCTATTCCATTAGTAGAGACGTTTCTCGTAACTGTGGAAACAGCAGTTTGAGATAGTGATACCTATTAAAGCTTTGACATATTAAGGTAGTGTTGTGCCCTCTAGTGACTTACGAGTGAAGTCCATGAACGCCACCCTCCACCTGAGCAGACATGGTCCGCTTCTCAAACTTCAGCTCTCCAGAATACATCATGGACCTGAATGCGTACAGAAAAATGGTGTAGGAATTTTCATAATGCTTCAACACAAACTGAATGCATAATAAAACACTGACACATGCTTACCGAAGCACAGAGAGGCTTTTTGCACCAATGTCTTGGCAGCCGTGTTGGATTCCAGCTATGAGGTATGGGATAAATTTATGGATGGAGCCTTTGTCCTGCACCGAACCGGACACTCCCTGAGCCACCTTCACCTTATCACCCTCGCTGCCAACAGAGCCAATCAGCACAGAAAACAATGTCATGTAATGATAATATATCATTACATACCGCATATGGAGTCTAATACATACTATTTTTAAGAACAGCAGCCAGAATAAAGTATATGCAGCACACTGTTCAGTAATATAGTCTTTCATTTTGAACACAGCAATGGGCTTTCTATTTATCTCCAGTGAATAGTGTAGTATACAAACACACTACCACATACCTGAAGTATCGTTTCTGGCTGCTGGCGTTTTTCTCCATTGCATCTAGTGAGCCCATGCCTCTGTATTTCTTCAATCGCACCCCATCAGAAAAGAAATACTCGCCTGGAGCTTCTGTGGTGGCGGCCAGCAGAGATCCCATCATCACTGCAGACAGAATGCACTCGTTTCATGTAAACAAACACATTAATGCTATCATCAACATTTCTTCAATTAAAGTGAATTATAACAACAATTACCTGTCGATGCCCCCAGAGACAGTGCCTTCACCACATGGCCGACCGTCTGGATGCCCCCGTCTGCGATGACCGGCACCCCAAACCTCCGAGCGTACTCTGCCACCTTATACACGGAGGTGCCCTGAGGCCGCCCACACGCCATGACTGCAGGAATCAGAAATGGAAAAAAAAAGAAAGAAATAGTGCAACATAACAGTGAGTATATATATATATATATATAGTGTAGTGAAATACAGGGATGCACCACCTTTTGGCAAAATTCACCATTTAGTTAATTTGTATAGATATGATGAATGCTTGAAGTGTGACACTGTATTTTGACTTTAAATCCACATTTTAAAGATGATATTTTAACAATTATGCTCTCGGACCACCCTGAGGGTTTGGCGATATGGGAAATTATGGGTAGGTAAGTGTGAGACTGAGTCCCAACCTTCCTGTGTGATGCAGATAGAACCACAGCCCATTCCCACTCTCAAAGCATCCACCCCTGCATCAGTCAGGTTCTTCGCCTGAGCAGCTGTAACCACTACAGAGAGACAGAGACTGAGGTTAGAGAGAACAACTGTGAAGTATGTGGAAATGCCAGTATTTTGATCCCATATTTACCATTTCCTCCCACAACCTGCAGATCTGGGTACTTCTGCTTAATGTAATGGATCATATTTATCTGGTATACCGAATTGCCTTGTGACGAATCCTGAAAAACAAATAAACATCTCAATATTTGTGACTCTAGTGGGACTTCACACTCGATGGTGAAACTGATCTTGGAGATATGTTCTAGTGATGGGAAGTTCGGATCATTTTACCGACTCGTACTTTTGAGTCTCGTTCAGCAAAATGAACGAATCTTTTTTTAAGAGTAATTTCGTTCATTTTAGCAAAATGTAATTAAAATGTTACGTGTTATTCCCCAACACATCTAGTACTAACCTAAACGTTGATCACACTACAAACAATACAAAACTAAAATGCTATAAAGATACAGAAAAGGTTAATTAATTCTTTACCTGGGTCTTCAGTCTGTGATTAGCTCACCTAATCTCTTGTCTGTCTTCGTGTTCAAGTCATTCCTTAATCACGTGACAGACCCCTACGCTAAACTAATGCAGTCCGAGCCGGAAAGAGAATTGATTAGTTCATTAGTTTTTGACTGTCTATCATTAAATAAACACTAGGCTATATAATAATATAATAATCCAAGCCTACAATACAAAGTATTTATAACCTAGTTTGTTCATTTTTAATCCAATTTTGAGTTTGCTGTTATAATAATTGCTTTTCTTAGGGCATTCAAAGGACATAATGACATAAATTAAAAGCAAATAACATTTTGAATCCTAAAGTAACACTACAGTTCTACAGTCTAATGTGAAGGGTGAAGTCAAAAGACATAAATAATACAACAAGGTCATTTTTGAAGATTAGAATCCACTGTAAAAAAAAAAAAAAAAAAAACACCATCTCTTCATCAAAGTGATTTCGCCAAGCATAAGGGTCTGTCACTTGAGTAAGGAACGAGCCAAAATCCGATTGATCCGAACTATGAACTAATCAATTCTCGTTCCGGCTCAAGACTGCATTGACTGACACAGGTGAATTACTACTAGCGGAACAGAACCTATAGAATATTGTGCATGCGTGACTGAACGAATCATCCCCCGAGACGACTCGTTCTTTCCGAGTCACATTAAAGATTCGTTCAAAATGAACGAATCGTTCAAGAACAACACATCACTAATATGTTCCCTCAAGCATTAAATAAATCAACGGGCAGCACCGGTTTCATTTCAGTTTCCAAAACTAGTGACTGAAAGATGTTTGGTTCAGAAAAAGTGCAGTGGCTTTGACCTACCAGAACCACTACATCCACCCCAGACTGCGTGAGCAAGTCCAGGCGGTATTTGTCGTCATCACGGGTGCCGATGGCAGCGCCACACAGCAGCTGTTTGCGGGAGTCTTTGGAGGCCAGAGGATAGTCCCTGTTCTTCTTCAGGTCTGTGCGGGCTATTATGGCCACCAATTCATCCTTGTCATTTACAATGGGTAGTTTACCTGTTCAAGTAAATGAATATCACTTATTGAGACCTTTTAAAATTGTTAAACACTGTATTTTGTAGTGTTTCTTGAGGGTGGAAGGGGACCGGAGAGCTAAAAGTACAAATGAAATGAATTTGATATTCGGGCTGTGATGGTAAAATTGCACTGTATTCTATGTTGTGGTGTTCTCACCTTTTTTGCTGCGTTGCAGGATATCATTGGCCTCTTTTAGTGTGACACCAGCAGGAGCGACTACAAGATCCTCTCTTTTAGTCATGGCCTGGAAAATAATTACAGATGCACAGCCATGAGGGATGGATAGAGATGAGATATGATATATTGTGTGCTACTATATACTTAATACTCTATATACTGTGCAAGCCTTACCTCCTCAAGGGGTTTGTTATGATCTTTCTCAGACAGGAAATCAATGTCCCGTGATGTAACGATGCCGACTAGTTTGCTGCCCATCTTCCCCGTCTCAGTTATGGGGATTCCAGAGAACCCGTGTCGAACTTTTGCTTCAAGTACATCACCTACAGTGTGACGAGGACTCAGGACCACTGGATCAGTGATGAAACCCTGTTCAAACCTCTGCAGGCACAAACACAGAGACCTTGACATCAAATATTAACAGGTACAAGTGCGCACACACAAACACACACACACAGAAGACACTGACCTTACATTAAACATTTATGAAGGGTGACGCTCTTACCTTTACTTTGCGCACCTCGTTGGCCTGAAACTCTGGTGTGCAGTTATGATGAATGATGCCAATTCCTCCCATCAGCTGAGCAACAAGTCAGAAAATTCTAATTAATGATTGACAGATGTTCAGTTATAAACCATAAAAAGGATTTAAGAGGTACTCACTGCCATGGCAATGGCCATTGAGGATTCAGTAACAGTATCCATAGGAGAGGAGATGAGTGGGGTCTTCAGCGTGATCTTCTTGGTCAATGCTGAGGTCAGGTCCTACATAAAATAAATCACAGGTATGTAAAACATTTTTACTGTGAATAAAACCATTATAACCTCTTAAATTAAGGACGGAAGTGACTGTAATTTGACTATACAGTCCCATGTCTGGCCAATAGAGACAGTAGATAATCAACAACTGCTGTACATATCATATATATATATATATATATATATATATATATATATATATATATATATATATATATACACACACACACACACACGTGCTGGTCATATAATTAGAATATCATCAAAAAGTTGATTTATTTCACTAATTCCATTCAAAAAGTGAAATTTGTATATTATATTCATTCATTACACACAGAGTGATATATTTCAAATGTTTATGTCTTTTAATTTTGATGTTTATAACTGACAACTAAGAAAAATACCAAATTCAGTATTTTTATTTTTTTAAAGGGTTGTGGTAAGTAAGTTTTTTATTTTTTTAAGAAATGAACACCTTTATTCAGCAAGGATGCATTCAGTTGATCAAAAAGTAAAGACATTTCTAATGTTACAAAAAAACAATTCTCCCCATTTTAAATAAATGGTGTTCTTTTGAACTTTACATTCATTAAAGAATCACAGATTCCACAAAGATATTAAGCAGCACTGTTTACAACATTCATGATAAGTTTATGGAGCAGTAAATCAGCATTTTAGAATGATTTCTGAATGATCATGTGACACTGAAGACTGGAATAATGATGCTGAAAATTTAGTATGGCATCACAGGAATAAATTACAATTTAAAATTGATTAAAATAGAAAACAGCTATTTTAATTTAAAATACTATTTTACAATATTACTGTTTACTTTGTTTTGATTAAAAAAAAAAAAAAAAACATGCAGCCTTGGTAATCATAAAAGACTTCGTTCAGATACACTGAATCATACCGACCCCAAACTTTTAAATGATATACACTAAAATGTCAAAAAACAAAGAAATAATTCAAAGAATACCACATATACGCCTAAATGTGTGTAAAAGTGCATGAAAATAAAAACAGGTGGGTGGAAGTGGTTAAGATGGGTAGGCAGTGAAGGTCGTGACCTTCATTTGTACACCAGCTCTGAGAAGTGTTTCTCTAACACAGATAAGCTCGCAAGCATTCCCTTCACAGCCTTCACTTTGTCAATACCAACAGCCTAAGTTCCCAAAATACGGTTTTGCATTCACAGCGCTGGAGAAGAGTGGCCTCATGGGAAAACCACAGTGGGAAATTTCCCAAATCTATGTTTCAGTGAAGGCCAGATTGTGAAGTCAGACACAGACAATAAAGCTATTATTAAACCTGCTTATACAAACCCAAACAGGAGTTTCCGTTTCAATATCAGTCACACTTGCAGTTGTTTTGTGCTTTGATCTCATTTAATTCACTATTGTACTCAATACGGAGATCTTTAAAACCCTATATTGCCCGCAGAAGGCAAAAAAAAAAAAAAAAATAGCAGATTGCTCAATGTTCATTAACTGTTAATGTGTGCAAGTGGATTATTGCACTGTTTGCAAAATAGAACACAATTCAAATTAAGGGTGAAAAAGCTGCTGATTCACGAGTGATTTGATGCAAATTTAAAACCGCTAAATCAAGCATTACAGAAATCAAATAAGGCGACATAAGTGAAGTTCTACTTACATGCAAAATGTGTGACGCTGAACAATAGGGGTTTTTTTGTAATAAAAAAAAAGTCAAATGTTTACCACAATGAAATTCATAATTTAACAGACCGTCAAAATTATGCCATTGTTTTATTGTATAAGCAAAACCTAGAGAATATGTGTTGTGATGATGAAGAAAAGGAAAAAGCAATAAAACCAATGAGCAATGAAACAAAGGAGACAGCCATTTAGCTAAAAATAGTGAGTGCGGAGAAAACACAGACAGGCTGTTTAAACGAACACGTCATTATAAAAAACAAACTGAGTGAGCGAATGAAAGTGTGGAGGACTCAGGCCAAACGACTCACCACTTCATCCGAGGTGAAGTCGATGAAGCCAGGCAAGATCAGGAAGTCACTGCAATTGAGACACAGAGAGAGAAAACAATTAGTCACCAAGAATCAAATCAATTACATTCTCCTTTAAGAGAAACACAGTCAATTTTAAACGTATACTACCGTTCAAAAGTTTGATGTCTGAAATTTTTAATTAATGTTACCATTTTACAATGTCATTTTTTTCCTGTGAAGGAAAAGCTGGATGTTCAGCGGCCATCATTCCAGTATTCAGTGTCACATGATCCTTCGGAAATCTTTCTAATGATAATTTGGTCCTCAAGAAACAACAACAGAGGAGGATGCTCCTGTGGTAGTTATGCTTAAGATAAACATTCAAGCGTAATGAAAACCTGATGCTGACTGCTGGATTTATTACACCTTAAATCATGACAAGCTCTAAATTAAGTGTGGTTTTTGAAGTGAGCTTGAGGAACGTCTGAGGCCCAGGCACATTCTCACGTCCTCATTTACATTACATGAAACAAACCTTCACCGGCCTACTGAAATCCACCGATTCATGCTATATAAATCCAGCTGATCTCAGTGACTGCATGACATAAATACTAACAAGAACAAGAGATAAAAAGCTCCTCATACAGACGAAAAGGTAAATGCTTAGCAGGTGAGTGCCAAAACCCAGTGGTGAGAGAAAAACAAATAAGATGAATCTTGAAAAGTTCATGTATACGTAAAAATAAAGAGAGAGACGGAGGCAACTTAAAGGACGTAAACATATTTTCTCCTCTTGTGGTGGGCTAAAAAAAGAGTCTGTGTCAGCTGGTACAGGGCAGGGTTCCTCTGCGCCCACATGAGCTGACCACACACCTCTAAACATCAACAACACTGGATGTCAACATCAGGAAAAGCCTAAATAAACGAGGCCATGAAGGCAGACAGTTGTCCTAATTAAATGTGCTAGAGTCTGGATTTTTAGTTGGACAAATCCAAGAATTGTTTAGACTGCCAGGAATATCGCAGGGAAACTATATTTGTTACAGCATGTCCTATGTCCTAGAAGTGAAGTAGCATCAAGAGATAAACGCTCTTATCCACGTTAATCTGATTATTTGTCCCAACAAGCCATAATGAATGGACATTTTTTTCCAGTAATTTAGTTTCTATTTGTTGTATAGTGCCGGGTAACTCCGGCCAGTGAATGCAATGGCCCCGCCCACAATGAAATTCGATTGGTTCAGATTCCTGCTCTGTATAACTTTATATTAACCATCAGATATGTTCCGAATGATTGTGATTGAGTAGGTCATGTTGCTTTGCTACTTTGTGTTCTGTTTACAGACCTAAATGTCTTCAATGTATATATTAGCATCTACAATAATCAGTTAGTAAACTCACAGCAGACTTTGCTGACTTTCAGCTCTTCGGTCTCTCTGGTGGAACAACAAGTCTCAGTTTTAGATGACTCAGACTGTAAACTTCACTTGACTCAAAGACAGTACAGACTGAAAGCCAGACTAGCTCCAAATATGCAGACGGACACTGTGCCAAATATCGCCACAGGCACGCTGACTACAGCTTTATACCAACCAGCTCTGAACAAATCCTGGTAACACAGTTATCCACTAAAACCTACATTTACAAATGGCATTTTTTATTGAGTTTTTATACTGTCTCCCAATTTGTTCAGCTATACGGCTGCAATGGGCAGCTGCTCTGACTGAAGCGGGTGCATTATCCAGTTGTGGTTTCAATATGAGCGCAGTATCTCCTTATCTATACTGTCAAGAGAAATGACATCTGACTAATCCACTGCATAACTCATGTTTCTTTTAATTCAATAACGTTAGTCAAGCCTTTCTGCCTAACTCCTCTTAGATTCATTCATTTTAGAAAAGGATCGTGCTACAGGGTAACACTCAACATACAAACATTTTCTTTCACGGACTAAAAAAAGCCTGTAAGAGTTTAAGTTCTGCTATTTAATTTCAATTGATTGTATTCCTGAGTGGATGGAAATGGGTGGACATCTGAGGTTTTTGCCTTGCAAAATACATTTCAAGGAAACCGAACATGTATTTAAAACAACAGTTTTATTACCACACTCCTCGAGAGAGGATGGACTCTTCACCACTCTGGAGTTGCCCATGGTGAGAGGCGGCGGGCTGGTGTGGATTTGCTTATAGCCCCCCAGCTCAGCTGCCATGTTTTGGAGTTTACCCCGGTGAACGAGAGGGTCGCTTCCCTGCGCCTTCGGGTCGGGGATAGGGTTCTCACTGTCGTTTGTGCCTATGGGCCGAACGGCAGTGCAGAGTACCCAGCCTTCTTGGAGTCTCTGGGAGGGGTGCTGGAAAGTGCTCCGACTGGGGACTCCGTCGTTTTACTGGGGGACTTCAACGCCCACGTGGGCAACGAAAGTGACACCTGGAGGGGCGTGATTGGGAGGAACGGCCCCCCTGATCTGAACCCGAGCGGTGTTCAGTTATTGGACTTCTGTGCTAGTTACAGCTTGTCCATAACAAACACCATGTTCAAGCATAAGGGTGTCCATCAGTACACGTGGCACCAGGACACCCTAGGCCGTAGGTCGATGATCGACTTTGTGGTAGTTTCATCCGACCTCCGGCCGTATGTCTTGGACACTCAGGTGAAGAGAGGGGCGGAGCTGTCAACCGATCACCACCTGGTGGTGAGTTGGATCCGATGGCGGGGGAGGAAGCTGGACAGACTCGGCAGACCCAAACGTACTGTGAGGGTCTGCTGGGAACGTTTGGCCGAGTCTCCTGTCAGAGAGATCTTCAACTCCCACCTCCGGCAGAGCTTCGACCGGATCCCGAGGGAGGCTGGAGATATTGAGTCCGAGTGGACCATGTTCTCCACCTCCATTGTCGAAGCGGCCGCTCGGAGCTGTGGCCGTAAGGTTTCCGGTGCCTGTCGAGGCGGCAATCCCCGAACCCGGTGGTGGACACCGGAAGTAAGGGATGCCGTCAAGCTGAAGAAGGAGTCCTATCGGGCCTGGTTGGCTTGTGGGACTCCTGAGGCAGCTGACAGGTACCGGCAGGCCAAGCGGACTACAGCCCGGGTGGTTGTGGAGGCAAAAACTCGGGCCTGGGAGGAGTTCGGTGAGGCCATGGAGAAGAACTATCGGTCGGCCTCGAAGAGATTCTGGCAAACCGTCCAGCGCCTCAGGAGAGGGAAGCAGTGCCCTACCAACGCTGTTTACAGTAGAGGTGGGGAGCTGTTGACCTCAACTGGGGATGTCGTTAGACGGTGGAAGGAATACTTTGAGGATCTCCTCAATCCCGCTGTCACGTCTTCCATTGAGGAAGCAGAGGCTGAGGGCTCAGATGTGGACTCGTCCATCACCAAAGCTGAAGTCACCGAGGTAGTCAAGAAACTCCTCGGTGGCAAGGCACCGGGGGTGGATGAGATCCGCCCTGAGTACGTCAAGTCTCTGGATGTTGTGGGGCTGTCTTGGCTGACACGCCTCTGCAGCATCGCGTGGCAGTCGGGGACGGTACCTCTGGGATGGCAGACCGGGGTGGTGGTCCCTCTTTTTAAGAAGGGGGACCGGAGGGTGTGTTCCAACTACAGGGGGATCACACTTCTCAGCCTCCCTGGGAAAGTCTATGCCAGGGTACTGGAGAGGAGAATCCGGCCGATAGTAGAACCTCGGATTAAGGAGGAACAGTGTGGTTTTCGTCCAGGCCGTGGAACACTGGACCAGCTCTATACCCTCTACAGGGTGCTGGAGGGTTCATGGGAGTTTGCCCAACCAGTCCACATGTGCTTTGTGGATTTGGAGAAGGCATTCGACTGTGTCCCTCGCGGCGGCCTGTGGAGGGTGCTCCGGGAGTATGGGGTCCGGGGCCCTTTGCTAAGGGCTATCCTGTCCCTGTACGACCGGAGCAGGAGCTTGGTTCGTATTGCCAGCAGTAAGTCAGACTTGTTCCCGGTGCGTGTTGGACTCCGGCAGGGCTGCCCTTTGTCGCTGGTTCTGTTCATGATTTTTATGGACAGAATTTCTAGGCGCAGCCAAGGGCCGGAGGGGGTCAGGTTTGGTGACAACACGATTTCGTCTCTGCTCTTTGCGGATGATGTTGTCGTGTTGGCCTCATCAAGCCAGGACCTTCAGCATGCACTGGGACGGTTTGCAGCCGAGTGTGAAGCGGCTGGGATGAGAATCAGCACCTCCAAATCCGAGGCCATGGTCCTCAGTCGGAAAAGGGTGGCTTGCCCACTTCAGGTTGGTGGAGAGTTCCTGCCTCAAGTGGAGGAGTTTAAGTATCTTGGGGTCTTGTTCACGAGTGAGGGAAGGATGGAACGGGAGATTGACAGACGGATCGGTGCAGCTTCTGCAGTAATGCGGTCGATGTACCGGTCTGTCGTGGTGAAGAAAGAGCTGAGCCGCAAGGCGAAGCTCTCGATTTACCGGTCAATCTACGTTCCTACTCTCACCTATGGTCATGAGCTTTGGGTCATGACCGAAAGGACAAGATCACGGATACAGGCGGCCGAAATGAGCTTTCTCCGCAGGGTGGCTGGGCGTTCCCTTAGAGATAGGGTGAGAAGCTCAGTCACCCGGGAGGAACTCAGAGTAGAGCCGCTGCTCCTCCACATCGAGAAGGGTCAGCTGAGGTGGCTCGGGCATCTGTTCCGGATGCCTCCTGGACGCCTTCCCGGGAAGGTGTTCCGGGCGCGCCCCACTGGGAGGAGACCCCGGGGAAGACCTAGGACATGCTGGAGAGACTATGTCTCCTGGCTGGCCTGGGAACGCCTCGGTGTCCCCCCAGAAGAGCTGGAGGAAGTGTCTAGGGAGAGGGAAGTCTGGGGTTCTCTGCTCAGACTGCTGCCCCCGCGACCCGGCCCCGGATAAGCGGAAGAAGATGGATGGATGGAGTTTTATTTGTAATTTATATAGACCGAATGATAAAGAATTCTAAGAACAACATGAATTACTGAGATTTTATTTAAATGAAAAATAAAGTCTGTTATTATTTACTTTCCCTTATGTTGTTCCCAACCTGAATGACGGACTTCTGTAATGTATAAGAATATATTTAGATAGATGTCTCAAGTGTTCTTGATCCATACAATGCATGTCAGTTATAAACTGTATCAAAATTCTTCAAAATATCATCTTTTGTCTTCTACTTAAGACAGAAACTCATATACAGGTTTTGAATGACGTTAGGATGAGTAAATGATCGCAGAATTTAAATTTTTGAGTAAACTTACCCTGTAACAAAAGCCCAAAATCCCTAATAAAAGTGTGAAATAAATTAAATCTGATATACATCGAAATAGTGCATGTTGCAACATTGTAATGTATTTTGATTAAATAAATTAATTCCAGATCATGTGCATTTTATAGCAGTAAAAATAGAAGGAAAGAAAGAAAAAAGAAACACTGATAAAGCCTCGACGTCATCTTATGTTATAGATGGTGGAATTCCTTCTAATATTTCTGGAAACATAGAAGTATCTCTGATAAAATAATTTTTCAAAAGACCTACAACAAGCCTGCAGAGTAACACAGGGATGAGACATCTCACATCAGTACAACAGAGGTCTGAGCCTCATGTGTCACATGACATACAAAGAAAAAAACTGTTCAAACTCACTCATGCATATATTACACAAATCAATTCACCACATGCGCACCGTGTCAGATTTATGGGGGATTACAGACGTAACTGTTTTCTCTATCCCTGTCTGTGTGTGTGTATGTGCATGTGTAGAAGTGCTCCCACCTCACATGATGCCAGCGTGAGGATAGTCATGCGGCCCACAATGCATCCCTACATGCTTTTCATTACAGATAAGACCGTTATTCAGCTGGACCTTTCACCTTGTAATCTCAATCTTAAAGGCAAGACTATTCGTGAACTCCCATGTCCTAATGTCACCCCTTAGCCATTGCAATGCATTATGGGTACAAAAAAAATTATATATATATTTGCATGACTCGCTTGTTTTTCCACATTTAACTGTAAACATTTACTCTCCCTCACATCGTTCCAAACCTGTATGATGTTTTTAAGTAAACAAGATATTTTTTTATTTTTTTGTTGGTTTTTTAGGCTGTTAAGTGAAAGGCAATGTTGTTCTAAATCCCAATGTTCATCAAAAAAATCTTCTGCTGTGTTCCAAAGAAGAAAGTAAGCCATACAGGTTTAGAATGACATGAGGGAGAGTAAATGACGACAATTTGAATTTTTACTGAACTATCCCTTTAAGAAACCCCTTTGATTTGAGCTTGTATAAATCCATCATGCAAATTAAATAAATATACCCTGGCCTAACCAGGCTAATTTAACATATGGCAAAGATTACAGTTAAAATAATGCAGTTGCACCAGCAGTTGAAAGCAGAATCTTTTGTTTGTCTCTCAACAGCAAGGACCCTAAATAGTCCATCCAGACTGTATACAGCTGCAACGTTTGCGCGCCTTATTGAGCTCACTAGAAGACGATGACTTAAATAAAGGGCCATATTACTCACTTGTAAGTCATACCGTCCCCCATAGAGCAAAGCTCTTCTGCCGTGAGTCCGTCTCGGACTGACTGCTGTTCTGATCTGTAATGTGGATGCCCATTACATATACACAGAGTATCACTGTAGGGAGAGGAACCCAATGAAAAGTACTCACTTGTAGGTGAGACCATCTCCAACTGAAAAAAGCTGCTGGGCAGACAGTCCGTCATCAGGGATATAGCCTGTTCCTCCACTTATCAGATAGTCTGCCATACTGGAAAGAGAAATGCACAAACACAAGCTGTAAATAGCAGCGTTCTCGTCATAGCTAATCTGCCACTTTGCTTTCGAGCAAAGTCCAACTATCTCTGTATTTATATTGAAATTCTGTTTATAGAGTAAACAGTCGTTTAAATTTAGCATCTTTTCTGAACTTCCACTTCAATTAAAAATCCCATTCATTTTCTCCATAGGGAAAATTACTAAATTACTAAAAACAGACCTAGTGAGATGTGGAAAGTTATTAATCAATGGTATTTGCTTTTGTTGAAGCCGTCAGTTTGCACTATTTCAAGGATTTTTTGTTGTTGTTGTTGTTTTTATCAGCGATGTTTTTAGGTGTGTAGTTGTAGTTTTTTTCTTTTGTTTGTTTGGGTTTTTTTTACCAGGAAAAACTACATTACCCATGATTCTACAAAGAAGGCTCCACCAATCAGATAATCAAAACAAGCAATAGTAGTAGTAGATGTCAACTAATATAAATAATGATAACCTGAGAGCAGGAAGGGCAACACCAAATAAAACGTATTTCACACAGTATTAACTCTTAATAAAATAAATAAATAAATAAATAAAAACATCCATTGACCAAGCAAATGGTGTCCAATCATACCACTGGAGGGCCACCTTCCTTCAGAGTTCAGCTCCAACCATAAACAAACACACCTGAACTGCCTAATCAATCAAGATGTTTAAAACTACTACAAACCTCCAGAGAAATGTTTTGGAGATGACCTCTTCAGGAAGGTGGCCCTAAGGAAGCACATCTGGAAATCCTAGACTTTTACTGGTAGATTTTTGGAACGGTTTTTAATACCTTAGACTATTTTAAAATATATTATTAATTAGATTTTAAAATATTAATAGATGTCTGCTTACATATGGCCAAAATGGCTGATATTTGAAATTTTATTTTACTCTGTACTAGTGGTAACGCCACTGTTTTTATTGACTCCGGCTGAGGACGATAATCTCAGTGACCGAGTATCAGTTGATATGCAAATGTTTTTAATCTACTCAACGCGGATGGTATAAACCACGCGCCATGATTGTTGTCTTAATATGGACAAATATCGGTCGATTTGTCGGTCTCTAAATATTAATGTCAATCTCAACTTCAAGTTCACTTTAAATCTTAGCACTTTTATTTTTCTGTTTTGGAGGTAATAGCAATACTATTTAATTTTAGTAATTAAAAAAAGAAAAAAGAAAGAGATTCAGAAGGCTGCGTCAACAGGAAGCCAGATTCAGTCTGTGTTAAACCACATGTCGCGAGGCGTGGAGCGTCAACAATGCAAGGCGTTTAGGTTTCACGATGTAAACCCAGTCAATTGATAACTAAAATGTACTCACTACAATCCTGGTGCGGCAATAATGTAAAGATCACAGCGCCGTGCCCTACATCTGCACGCGCGATATAAAAATAAATGAACCGATGTTGACACCTGCCCACCCACAGACAGGCGTAAACAGACGGACATATTGCATTTGTAAATTCATGTTTCCCTTTAGATGCAGTAATCAACAGCCTCGCACTACTGGCCCGGTGACCTACATTAACGGAGTTGCATTAATAAATAGAAGTCAGGGAAACCTAGAGTCTCTATCGAAAATCAAAAGCAAACACGTACCTGGTAATGATTGTCTTTGTTAGAGCTCCTCCTGCAACACATTACTAAAATAAGCACATTTAACATGATGCCCGAATAAATTTAAATTCAAACCTTTTCTGTAGGTGAGCACGCGTGTATCTGGAGCTGATGCGCGTCAGATGGGAAAATGAAAAGGGCTTTCTGTAGGAGAATGTGCTATCGAAAACGGGTTAATACAGACTATTGTCCCAGTGTTCGGGTCCTTCAGAGGATCTCGTAGAATTCGTTTTTTTAGTGATGAGTCTGGCTTTATATATAAAGCGAGGCAGGCTCAGAGAGAGCGCCGCGTCATATCCTCAACAGCTCCACATCCACGTGGTGACGGCATGGTTAACTCTTTCATTACCGCCACATCAGTCTATATATTCATGCTCTATAATTATTCATCATGTAAATATCTTGGCCAGTGTCAAATAAGGATGCCAAAGACGTTAAAAAGGGTGCAACCTTTTGATATGGTTTGAAATGCATAGGCTATGCATTTCAGCAGGATTTGGCACCTACCCACTCTGCTCAAAAAAGCACCAAAAGTTGGTTAAATGACCATGGTGTTGGTGTGCTTGACTGGCCAGCAAACTCACCAGACCTGAACCCCAAAGAGAATCTATGGGCTATTGTCAATAGGAAAAAGAGAAACGAGACTGAAAAACGCAGATGAGCTGAAGACCACTGTCAAAGAAACCTGGGCTTCCATAACACCTCAAACTGTGCCACAAACTGATCACCTTCATGCCACGCCGAATAGAGGCAGTAATTAAAGCAAAAGGAGCCCCTACCAAATATTGAGTACTTGTACAGTAAATGAACATACTTTCCAGAAGGCCAACAATTCACTAACATTTTTAATAAAATTTTTTTAATAGGTCTTATGAATTATTCTAATTTTGTCAAGATGAAGTGTTTTTTGTTTTGTTTTGTTTTTTGTTAAACGTGAGCCAAAATCATCAAAATTAAAAGAATGAAAGACTTGAACTACTTCAGTCTGTGTGCATTGAATTTAATACACGAGTTTCACAATTTGAGTTGAATTACTGAAAGAAATGAACTTTTCCACGACATTGTAATTTATTGAGATGCACCTGTATCAAGTATTTTAGTGAGTAACTAAACTCTAAACATTGTGCTTGGTGTGGCTGGCAGTCCGCTGTCAGGAACCATTGATTTATGGCAGATTTATGTGTTTTCCAAGCTCCTGGAATTTTAATCTTTTTTTTTTTTTTTTTTTTTCATCTGTTCACAGGACATTATTCTTTGACATGATTGACTTTATGAAGTGATGTGGAACACGTTCAGTTTGGAGCTGAAAATGAACAGTCGGGATCTCAGCCATTTGAGCATTTTATTTGTGATAAACGTCCCTAAAATGAGAGTCGTAGGAAACGTGTTAAACCTGCAGCTTAAAAGTAGTTGGTTGGACCGAAGCGGCAACTAAATATTCAGGATCAAAGCAATTGGAGTAATTAATAAAACATCCTTAAAGCCAAGTGGCACGTGTTATGAGTGCTTGAAGTAACCCCCCCCCCCCCCCCCACACACACAAAAAAAAAAGAAACATTAAATACATTTATAATTCCCAATGTAGTGTAATCTATATAATGTCGAAAGAAAACCGTTCAGAGCATTTAGGGAGACGCTAAAAGATCATTAAAGTTAAATCTGCTGCCTTAACCAGACTGTAGCCTACATGCTACTATACGGATCCATTCAGAATAACTAAACCACTGACCAGCACATTAACTAAAACTCCTTCAATCGGCATTCATTATAAAACACCCAGACACAGATTCAGAACCAGCAACATGTCAGATGCAAGGAAAAAGTGTCAGTACGCTAAAGGTGACGTGACCTGTGAGTGCCAGCTCTGCCAGCCAGCTGAAGACTGAACTCCCACTCGGTCTAAACAGGGGTCCTTTTGTCACTTGTCAATGTTGGTTAGGCCACACTGACAACAAAAGCTATCCAATTACAACTACATTATTTTTGTAAGAATATAAGAACTTATATTAAGAATTTCAACATTTTAATGGGACTTTTCTTTAGTATAATGTTAGACCTCATTTTTACTTAAAGCATAAAAATCAAAACATCATATTCAGAAATTTAAAACCTATTTATCATACATTTGTATTCAAGTCATTGTTACATTACATTTTAATGTATTTAACGAGCACAATAAATATAAATTTTTGGATGATATTCTCTCTAAAATCTTTTCTCCTGAGAAGTCCTGAGTAAATGCAAAAAGAAGCGAATGACCTGATTCCCTAATGTTATAACTAGAGACCGGACACGTGGTGGCTCTGGTAATTGTCTAGCACCACTGCTAGATTTAAAAGTCAGCCACAACCAATTACCTGATGCCAATTGCTGAAGGATGATCATGCTTAGGCAAATTTAAAATCCTCTCCATTGACTGCCCAGCAATTTGCCCAGGCGAAAGCCCAAACTAATTTTAACTAATTTTTTTGAGGAAAAAAAGGTTGTGATACGGTGTGAGTAGCATCTTCGGCCATCCATTGAAAGTTCTTGCAATATCTACCATGTTAATAATATCCTCTATCCATGTTCTCTTCCATTTGTTTAAATGTTGCAATGTAGCTCCTTTTAAAAACAGAACAATTATAGCACTATAATGGGACTTGTGATCAAGTCTGGTGTGTTTTGCTTTGCATTCCAGTAATTAACATGGGTAGCTAACCATAAAAAAACAAAATTTGTTCTACAAATTTGTTGGCATGCCTTTCAACAACTCAGATTATGATCTTTTTTTTATTAAAGCAACCAAAGGCCTAATCTTTTACTTTAAGTCTGACACCAGGCAAAATTGTCAGAGGCAATGCTAATGTGAACACTTATCCCATGATCATCCAGGGAGCTTTTGGACCAGTGGGATGAGATGGGAAATGCATGTGGGTTTGTAGCATTTATTTAAACGTGTGTGTGTGTGTGTGTGTGTGTGTGTGTGTGTGTGTGTGTGTGTGTGTAAAGGAAATACATATAATAACCATGGCTCTATTTGCAAAGAATTGTAGCATGTGTGTGTCAGAGGCAGTAGCCATTAAAAGCCTTGATCCTTGTCTCCTCCCATCACAACAGAGAGGTGAAGCAGTTATACTGTATGTACCTCACCATATGTGGGACAGAATATCCTTCTGCACCAGCAGCTATTTCATTAATTCTGACCCATTTGTACTTTGCCAGGACTTCACACTCCATTGCAGCTGGAGAAGACCTAATCTGCTATGCCCAGAATAGCTCTTTTAAATGTCAACTTTTGTTGACCCTGCATCAGATTTTAAGCCCTTCAATTATACAAGCATATTTTAACCCCTAATCTTGATGGTCTGGAAGATTAGAGATAAGAACATTTAATTATAGAATGACAAGAAGGGATTTATTTTTCAAGTTGTTTGCATTTAAAAAAAAAAAAGAAACAGGCTAAAATGTTGCACAAATCTGGTTAACGAGACCCAATAACATTTCCATGACTTTGTGAACTTCGACTTACCTGTCTGGAAAACCTGCTAGTAAGCGTGTTGCGGTGTAGCGCTGGGCTGCAGACTCGTGTCCGCACACATGAGGAACCCCTGGGAAGCCACTGGGAGAACATTCTGTGTTGTTCTCATGGTTCAGCTCCTGTTCTTGGAAGTTTTCTGGAACCTCTCCCATCTCCGTCCTGTTAAAGGATAAAGTCTGTGCACTTTTCATTTCCAAAACAGATCCAACCAGTTCAAGCCAGTCCTTGTGGCTGAGTCTTTTGAAAATTCAAATGATGGTCTCTGAATCCTTTCCAAAACAATTATGGAACCAAGATTCAGATTCAAGAATGGAATGAAAATTATATAACTACTAAAGTGATCTATCTCGCTTTAAATCCAGAGTTAAAAGCAGTCTAATTTCTCCAGGATCCAGTGGTTGTTTGTGTTTGTCAAGGTGAGCGGTCAGTTTTGCTTTGACAGAGCTCATAGCGAGGGCAAGCGAGTTCCCAGGAACTGTGGATCCATGTTCTATGCACCTGCTCACATGGAGACCAGGATGTCACCGTGGAGATATTCCCACCTTTGAATCCCACTGGCCACTGTGTGTGCAAGCGCTGGTATAATAGGACGACCGAGAATGAGGGATTGACAAACTAGAGATAGTAAGAGGATGTTCACGCCTGAGGGAGGTACATACTGGGACAGTGAGGAGATAGAAAGGAATGTTTTGCACTCACGCTCTCTCTCTCTTGGTGGCTTTAGCTGTGGTTCTGTCAAGAGCACACGTCACTCTCACAAAGAGGATTGGAGAAATAGACCTGGGGTCATTAAGATGAAAAAAAGCACTTTATTGACTCAGATTTTGTGTATAAGTGTGCACCGAGGCAAGAGCTGCTGGCACAGAAGACATAAAACAGACAAACAAGATAAAGCATTCAAACAATACAAAATAGATAAAAACAAATGAGGATGAAACAACCAGAACAAAAAAAAACTAGATAAAACAAAGGGGCAAATAAATGAGATTACCAAACAAACTAAAATAAAACAACCAGACAAAATAAACTAGATTATACAAACAAATTAGATCAAGCAAAAAGAACAAACTAGTAGATGAATCAAATTAGAAAATACTAACCAGATAAAACCAGACATTAATAGTAATAATAATAATAATAATAATAATAAAAATACAAATATTTAATTTCGAGAACTTTCCATTTGCATTTTAAATAGGTAAACAAACAGACCAAAAAAAACCGATAAAACCGAACAGCCAAACGAATGAAAGAACACAAAGCAAATTTAGATAAAACAAAATAGAAAAAAACTAAACAAACATTAAAACTATTGCTAGGGTGTTCTTGGTTGCTAGGTGGTGTTTACTGACCCTAGTTAAAATAGTCTTCTGGTGTTTATGATATTCCTGTATCTATATCACTTAGCTTTGATTTTCTTTTTTCTTTTTTTTCGTCTACAAGATAAAAGTCTTCCAATTGCTTTACAACCTACTTATTTTGAAGTATACTTCAGGTCTATAGCACATGCAGAATATTTAGGGTTAGGGGTTTATTTCTAAACGATCAAGATTACAAAGTCTCCATAAATAAGCATTCCTCCCAATAAAGTCAAAACACATTATTTTCCTGTATATTTCATATCAAGCAAAAGCAGATGGTTGCTGGTTGGAGACTGTAGCTGAAGCTGAGATCCTCTTAGACCTTATGAAAAAACAGTACCTGGCTGTCTTCAAAATCACACATGCTAAACCTGACCCCAGTGTGTGGAACACATTCGAAACTATGCAAAATTATTTATCATGTAGTTTAAAAAATTTTGTATAATGCATTTTTCATGCTGTCTGGTAAATTAAACATCTGTTCTCTCATGTGGTTATGACCATGATAATGAATCTCATGCACATTTTGTGAGTCCTATTCACTAAACAGTGTGACATGGTTCAAGCACATGACATTGAGGTCCTTTCTTTCCTTTCACTTTGTGTGTGTGTGTGTGTGTGTGTGTGTGTGTGTGTGTGTGTGTGTGTGTGTGTGTGTGTGTGTGTGTGTGTGTGTGTGTGTGTGTGTGTGTGTGTGTGTAGGTGTGTGTGTGTGTGTGTGTGCAGAAATTCAGTGAATTAGTAAGGGAAGTAGTCTGTGTGTGTGACCCTAATCAGGTGAGCAATATTACTTTTTAAATACAATGACAGCTCATAAAGCCTAAAGCTTTCCTCATTACTGCAGTGCATTACATGTACTAATTATCCAACTCTGTCTGCAGTCCATTGCATCCCTTACAAAACTTTATGTATTAGCATAGCACTATATTTACTATGATACTAGTCAATTGCCATGTTCATAAATATGATACTTGCATGGTATTGTATTTGTAGCCTTTATGTAAAAAAAAACAAAAAAACTTTTGGTTATTGGCTTAGGTTTCTGCTCCCCCTATCGACCATTTATGGTAATTTCAATATAATTAATTTATCTATTTCGTCCACCAGAAGAGAGCAGCATAGATCATTTTTACATCTTCATACTTCCTCCATTGCCCATATGGAAGGCGATTACACAGATATTTTGCTGAGCTTTTGAATTCCACACAAAGTCACCAACTGTTAATATTATGCACATTAAAACTCAGTTTATAAGAATGCTAATATTGAACTCAAACACGTTTTAGTCACTTTTATTTTACGTTTTACTTAACGTTTTAGTCACTTTTACGCATTTTCGTTGGTACTTTCTGATGACTCACAAAGAACATCCTGTTTCACTGGAATAATCTCTAATAACCACTGACTGATTCTAATAAACGAGTTGGTTATTTCTGCTTATATAGTTTTAAAATGGCAATACAGATTGGGAATTAATTATGGGCAGAGTTTGATTTATTTCCGTGAATCGGCTCTTTTGAACAATTCTTGAGAGAGAAAAAAAACAGTGATTCTTTTACGTCCTGCCGTACGTCCATTCGTCTTTGCTTTGCGTGCTTTAAAATATTCCGATAAAGCCATATATAGATGTTAGGTTTTTGTAAAACCATAAAATGCCATTTAGGATACGCGTTAATAAAATTGTCAAACAATCGTCGTCAACACATTTATTTTGTAACATTCCTGCTCTTTGGCTACTAATATAACTTTTAGCGCGGTAAAAATAAATAAATAACAATAATAATTGTAAGCACGAGCTTTTGATTCGGGAACAGCTTGGACCGATTAGTTGAGCCAGGAAATGTTCGGACTGGTTTTGGGAACCGTGATTCAACGAGAAGATTCACCTCAAAAGAGCCACGCTTTCACTCGCGGGAATTTCTACAAACGCTGGAAACTCCCCCTTCACACGGAGGGATTCTATATGACGTCATGACGCGAGAAGGCAGAACGCACACGTCCAATGAAACCGCTTGTAATAAATTCCCACGCAAGCGAGACCACAATCCCTCCTGGTAAGAAAGACGAGCGTTTGAATCTTTGTCTTGGCTATTTTGGCAGTTATTTTGGGTCATATTTGGGGCATTTTGTCTGACTTCTCAAAGTTAGATTAAGGTAACGTAGTATTCGTTCTCCTTATTCAGCGAAACTCAAATAAATAAATAGAAATAACTGTGTTCTTAAGCCAATATGTAGGCTATTAACTTCCGGTATTGATGGCGTGGCTCGTGTGCTTTGGTGGGGTTTTTTTTTAATAGAAAAGCCTGGACATCCGTAGTGAAACATGTCTGGAATCGGCTTTCTGAAGATCTACTTCATCGGAACCGCGGTTTCTTTTCTGGTGGCTCTGTTTGGACTGGTTGATTCAGTCGGGGGTCTGATGTATCCTCAAGCCCCAGACTGGGCAGACGACAGCTGGACAGGGAAGCATCCGACCGTGTCTCCATCACAGACTGCTGCTGCCAGCAACACCAAGCGAAACGGATCGACATGATCTTCTCCACTACCGTGGCTCGAGAGTCTAGCCTCGGGAATAATAGCCTCGGTTTACTGACCTACTAAAGCCTACTGTGGAACTACAATCTTCTACAATTTTCACTACTGCGGTCTGTGTCGTGTGAAATATGAGACATGAACACAATGGCTAGTGAGGTGCCAACTCTTCAGACTCGTTACGTTTTTTGCTTTGTTATTCTGGTTTCTGCAAAGACTTTATACGAAAAAGGGAAAAAATTCTTCCACAGAGATTGAAAGCATAAAAATACTACAAATATGCAACATGAATTTGCTGGACTGCCATGAAATATTGAAATCCCTCTGTGGTCGATTGGTTTTGTAATTGGTTTTAATTAGTTTTTGTAATGTTTGTTCCTTTTTTATATGCCGTTTATATGAAGATAAATGTAACACTCAGAATGTAAACATCTGTGTAACATGCTGTTTACCATGAGAAACTGTGACATTAGGCAGCACAAAGTGCACTCCCAATATGGGTAAAGGGTGTCTAAAAGATATCAGCTAGATATCTTTCAACTAGATAAGTTGGGTTATGTAACTTAAATTCACTGTTTTGTATTGAACTGAATAAAATGTATACAGTTGCACTGTACATCACTAAAGCAGCCTGTTTTTATGCTCTAAAAAGTTTTCTCAATTTTAATTAGAAAATTTTCCATTTGCTAAACTGTTTCAAATTACTTATTTGTTGTCATATTTTTGTTAAGCTTTGTGTGTGTTGTGACCATAATTGTTTATTAGGATAAATGTTGTTAATGGTGTGGATTTTCCATTGAAATCCTCTCGTCTTTACCTTTTACATGTCTTTGAAAAGTTGTAAATTAAATTGGCAGCTTTGAAAAAAACCCGTCGTAGATGATTAAACAACATTACTATAGCCAAGCTTTCTCATCAGACAAAGAAGAAACATTATTCTTTGGAGTATGCAGGCCATATATTTCAGCATGGGAATGCTAACCGACAGCTTTCACCATGTATTATAGACTTCTCCTATTTGTAATGTAGACTTGCTCATTAGTTGTGCCCGTAGGCTAGAGACTTAAACAGAAGTGTGCACACACACAATTGATACTGTGTGAAGTATCTGAATGTTCAATGTTGATACTCACACTCCATGTTACTGTCCTTTATTTTGCATATGTAGCACTTGGTCGACACCAAATAATCTAATGGCATGTAGTTGTCATAGAGAAATTTTGAACGTCCTCCCTGAGAGGAAGATGTAGCTATGAATAGTGCTTGTGTTTCCACCTTCACAGATAGGAGTTCCTCTAACCGACGTTAGGAGAAAGAGTCTCTCCTACAGGGGCTAGTCATCTCAATACTGCTCAGTTAATGTTATTACTTTAATATAGCCTTATGCAGTAAAGCATTATGTCTAAAAGCAGTTGTTAAAAATTAGCTACTAACTTGGAAATTTGTCTTTTGATCCAACCTACAAGATGGAATGTGACACAATACAAATATTACAAAAACAGGACAATATATATAGTGGCTTCCTCTGGCTTTGTGCCCTCTGTTTGCGAATAAGATCCAGTATAACTAAAGTAAAATGGAAAGGTCTGGTTTGCTAAGAAAGAAATAATGTATGGATTTAGAAGAGTACAATAAAATACAGTGTTAGACATATGAATAATACAGCCCAGTTAAAGAAAACAAACAAACCCAATAAGATTATGTGATTTTTATTATGCAATAACACCTTGTGTGGGTGCAATTATGCTTGCATATTATTTGCTATTAAATTAGCAGTTTCCCTGTAACAAACATACTTTTTCAAAACTGGGATTATCTAGTACATTTTAAGTTTGCTTTAAAAAAAATGAGCATGTAACAATGTTTATTTAACCAACATGTTCATTGCTGCATCTGGTTTGGATATTCAAAATTTCTGATAAGTGACAGAAATATTTTAAATACTGACATTTGCCTAAATTTTTACAGACTTCAACCGTTCTGAATGCAAATATATAGCTCACGTTCCTCTTTTCCCTATTTATCTCTGCATTTACTGGAATTGCACACTAATTATGTAGATTTTGTCACATTGCACTCAAAATAAATACTTAAAAAACTATTTACAAAAAAATAAAATTGAGGTTAAGTAAATTATATAATGTATTTTATCATTTTTATTATAATTACAGTTATTTATTGTAATTATTATAACTATTATAAATTTCATTCAATTTAACCTGAATAAAAACTATGAAACTGTGATTACATCTAATTGCTCCCCCCAAATCTTTTCTTCTCAATAGTAAAATCTACTAAACAGACTGTAACCCTATCCTTCACAGCTTCATTTTCCTTTGTGTTACATTAAATATGGTGTCTACTCAATGTATTCGCCTCAACACCCCCAGACTTTCAAAATTCTGAAAGCCAAACTCTATAGATCTCATTCCTCTTTTCTCTTATTTGTTCAGCGGTTCACTCTCATATGTTCTCCCTTTCACCCAGTCGTTGCACAGCCGAGCCAAATCCTGATATAGCGGCGACATGCTAATGTTGTCTCGTCTCTCAGTTGCCCCATTCAGTGAAACCAGCAAAACGCACACTGGTCACTGATCCGCATCTAAGGACCCCACCGATGGAAGACATCTCAGCCTTCATATAGCTCAGGGCCACATGACTGCTGGCTGAGTGGAGGGGATGCTAGTCCACAGCAGCGAGTGGGCCTGCATTACTCATGCCAGGGAGCATACTTGGCATTCCTGGCTGCTCCTAGTTGCTCTCAATGAGCCATTTGACTGCGCTGAGGATTTTTCTCCCAGAGTGGCAAAGTCAGCTTCTGACTGATGAGAGTTGCTGCTCAGGAGAATAGGAGACCATTCATGCCATACTGGGATTAGAATGATGCCATTGAAATGTAGCCTTAACCACCGAAAATGTGGAAAAGCGCTATGACTTAATTCAGTGTGATTTATGTATGTATATATATATATATATATATATATATATATATATATATATATATATATATATATATATATATATATATATATATATGTATATATATATATATATATATATATATATATATATATATATATATATATATAATCACAGAAGAGTACTAAAATATTATTGTAAATATGTAGAAACAAAATAGGAGTGAAAATATGTATTCCGCTATATTTGTGTGCAATCTCTTGAATCAGTTTTCTTTGTCACAATATATGTTTTATTCGGTTTCCTATCATTTAAAAAAAAGTCTCACCCTGTCAGGTAACACTATTTATTTTATAAAAGATACACGTAATTATTCCTGCTTTAAAAATATGAGTGTTTAATAAGTGAGTGTGTGTATAATATATTATATATCACTATGTTTGTGTGTGTATATATGTCTGCGTGCTCTCACGTATTTATACATTATGTGAGATAACGCCTATTCATATATATAATTTAAATATATTTATGAAACTATGGACATCTGTTGGAAGAAAAGTGACATGTTTTTTAAAATCAGTAAAAAACAAAAAACTATAAGTATATGGTACTACTACCATGATTTTGGCAATACTTATAAGACCGTGTTGTTGTTGTTGTTTTTAACATGTACCATAGTATTGTTTAAGTACCTTGAAATACCATCCTATGTTTGCAAGCAGCAGGCTATTACCATCGTATACAATCACTATACCATGATACCACTACAGTGTTTTTTTCTGTATCTTGTACTGTAGGCACTGTACATATCTATCAACACTGTTATGTCCATGTGCCACATTTAGCAGCGCTCGTTCACCGTTCTTTAAACAGCCTCGTTTCGCGTTCCGCTCAATTGTAGGCAGAGTTCATGAGCGTACGGTGCCGAAACCGAGGCTGTAACGTCATGCTCGACTCTAAACCTCACCCACCCTCTCAGAGACGAGCAGCTCTTTCACAGGCACAGGCGCAGACGGACTGACTGGCTGGAGCTGTAGCGGATTGCCGTAAGTATCGCCTTTGCGCGAGATTCTGTGGGCATTACAGTCGTAACGGCGCGTGTATTGCGGGGGAACTGTGAGGGGATTATGATGTCACAGTTCGAATGATACATTGTAGCGACTGAACGGCGGAATGTTACAATGTTGCAGAGCAGACCGGCACGGGGGTTTGCGGAAGAGCAGCTAAGATGGCTCGAATATGGCGGAGCTGGAGTGAAACAATTCAACTCCTTAGATTTACCAGACTCGACGTTATGGCCAGTAAGATCGTTGGCAACTTTGTGTAAAAGCGCCCGAGGTTCGTGGCGCTGTGTTGTTTAAAGAATGGCGTTTTTTTCTGTTGTCTCATGTCCACGGCACTGTGGAAGTTATAGCGGAAATGGAAAAGTTGTACGAATGAGTAGTTTAAAGAAGCACAGATTGTCGGCTTCAAACCGTCAAATCAACGTTTTCCGACATGGTTTAACGTAAAGAGCTAGATAAGGGGTGTCAGGCGATTTGAGAAAAGGCACATTTAGCGCTTCTAACGCAGTCTTTCCTTCTAGATTTGACTGATTAGCGGCCCCGCCTAGTTCTGTTCTGTTCCTCAGTCGAGGGAAGATGACTACTTCATTCAAGAAGAACTGGAGAAATGGAGACTCGGTTTTCTTTCACGGTGGAGTTTCTGTCAGATAACGAAGGAATGCGTTGCACTCGTGCTTTTAAGGTTTACGGAAAGAAAAATGAAAAAAAAAACACCTCATGTTGCATTCCAGTTAATAGACCACATCACAGGGCCCTTATAGACTCCTAGTTAGATGTGACATTTTCAATATTGTCCTTTGAGAAGGGATATGAAGCTGTAGTCTCTCAAAGAGGTTGTTAAGAAGATCCTGTGTTGCTTCTCCATGCATTTTTAATGGCTTGATCTTTAATGATGGGGCTCTTGTCAAATTATAACAGCCTTTTCTCCAAAGGTGACTTTACTCACAAGCTGTTCTGAGGTGGCTTTGTGTCTGTTTATAAAGTCTGTGTAGAAATGCCATGTCACATAAATAACTGCTAAAATATAACAGATTGCCCCCAAGCACATAGTATCTGCATCTGATACTGCATTGCTTCTGTGTGAATGAAATGCAGCATCTGTGCAGCCTTAAGGTGCGGTCACATGTACGATTTTATGGATGAAATCTAGCCGCTTCAATGGGATTCCACAGGATTGGGAGTTCTGTGTAATGGCGAACAGTTTCCTATGCAGATTTCACTCATGTTCAAGTTGGTCATGCGAATTGGTCGCACTCGCCAACAGAAAACTGCTTGGTTTGAAAGCGACTTCAGTGTGGCCTGTGCTTCATACATGGTTTTGCTGTTGACAATGGACCTTTTTTGCCTATGAGATTTTGCTGAAAATGTACCAATATGACTGCACGTTTAAGCAAATATTATAAATTCATATTTTTATAGTTTATTTACAATTTCACATCTTCCTTTGCATTATTTTTGTTTAATTCATTAATACCACCTCTGCATTATGTAAATACACCTTTTTTGTGGTATATGTGCAGCTTATGTGCCACCTTGCAGTGTTAAATAGTTAAAAACTCCATTTATGGTTTGTGGAATTTGTATAGGTTTATGTTTGCTGCAATATTTATGACAAATTGTGCAACCAGCAACCGACTGAATAGCATTTCCTGTTTTTGATGGGGTCTTAAGCAAGCACTTGTCATTCCCAATCACGGAATAGTAGGCCGCAGTATATCTGTCACTGCCAAAGGCACATAAGTGTATGGCACCCTTACATTTCCTGTGTCAAAACTGTTTTGTCAGTGCACTAACGTCATGTGAAATATAACTTAATGTAGTCATAGCTTTGTTGTTGCTTCTTTTTTGTCCTAATATCAAGTTTGAGTAAAAAAAAAAAAAAATAGGGATTCTTGTAATTTATACATGTGTACATATATGTCCAAATTCTCGAATTGAGATACCAAGCTTGTAACCACACCAGTACTTGGCACTTTTTTGGAGTGGTGGGTCGGGATGACCCCACCCTAGTGGGGCCTGACCCCGATCCTGTCCCTCCTAGAGCAAGAGGAAGGAAATCCCAGTGATAGTGTGTCCTCTTGGGCACAGAGGAATGCCGGTCTTTAGGCTATGCTGAAAATAACTAAATCAACAGACGTGGACTTCCTTTCAAAGAAGGCAGCCCACCATTTGAACACCCTTTTAAAATATAGAAGAAACGTCTGTTTAGAGCCACGTCAGCTATGATGTGTCGATTTCAGGTATCACTTTTGTGTAATTCCTAGTTGTTTTGTATAATTATAGTCGTGATTGTTGCAGTTGACACTGTGGTTCTTGCTTTGAGCTGTATCAGAACTTCCCAGCAAGTCGCTTCCCAGCACTATTACAGGAGTCAAACTGTATGCAAACAAACACCGGGTCTGTCAGGGAAGCAAATATCTCTTTGACTTTAAATGGCAGTTTTAATAGAGCTGTCGGGACTGATTCCTCTGGAGGGCTGTGTCTGAATAACCAGCCTGCTAGTCTGAATTACGCTCCGTATTCTTCTAGTGTCACTCTATTATGGGTCTGTAAATTTATATACATTTAGGTTAATGGATTGATTAGCGGTTTTTCGATTTCAGATCCTTAAACTGAACTTTTTGAGCCCCTGATATTGAAAATTGAGGATTGAGAACAGCTACGACGTTAGTAAGAGCTTGTGGTTTCCCACCAAGGCTTTGACATTTGACTAGGAAACAGAATAGCGTTTTGAAGCCAGTGTGTAATGAGATGACAAAAACATTAACTGCCAGCTGTCTGTAACTGTTTGAGACTTTTAGAGGAGCCAACTGAGCAGAAAGGAAAGGAGATGCTCTGGAGAGGAAGAGCATGACAGTTCGGGAAAAAGAAGGCTGTTGGCGTCCCTCAGCAAATTGGACCGCTTCCTCTTTAGGCCAAAGGGCCTCATGAAACCTGGTGGCCCTGTCACGCCTTCCTTCCTCCTTTAAAGTCATGTGATTGTTGTTCAAGTCTAAGCCAGTGTAAAGATCGCTAATGAATGCTGTGGGTTTGATACTGTAAATATGCTTGGTTTTTAGCAGATATCAACTGGATCTCAGTGTAGGAAATCAGAATTGGCTCACAAGTTGTTTCCAATGGTTACTGAGCTCTGCTTGATGCTCACGTTTTCTAACGCAAATATCAAAGCAATTCCTCCATCTATTGTCCTCATTTAAGCATGTATGCCATGACTGATGACTGTGGCAGCTATTTGTGACTTGCAAGATTGGGGCCTTTTCTGAGTCTATGATCCAGAAATAGACATTCAAATTAGGCTTATTATGATCAAATTGAAGTTCAGATATTTGTTGTTGCTTTTTATATGTAGATTATATATGAAAATTGGTCTCATTAATGAATTTTTATTATATTATTAACATTTATTTAAAGAAAATGTTACTTTGATTCAGCAAGGATGCATTACATTGATAATATCAATTTAGAAAAAGAGCTGCTCATGAGAGCTGAAGATAGTAAAGACATTTATAATGGTACAAAAGATCTATATTTCAAATAAATGCTGTTCTTCATCAAAGAGTCTTGAAAAAAATGCATCATGATTTCCACAAAATCTAGATATTTTCCAGCTATATTAAATATAGTTGTATTTGCTCTGAAATGGCCTAAGTATCTTTTTTTTTTCTTTTACATTTCATGGCACTGTTGTTTTTACCAAAAGAGTAAAAATCTAATTAGGAAAAACTCACTGATCTGATTCCCAGCTTTGGTGGCATTTTTACTATTGAGGTATTTGAGTCATTGACACACAAAAAACAAATATATATATATATATATATATATATATATATATATATATATATATATATATATATATATATATATACAAAACATGCAAACATTCACAGTGTCAGTTTATTTTTATTTTGCACAGAAATATTAGATCTACTACATAGCCTATATGATGCCACCTTCTATTAGGCTGAGATTTGATTTAGAAAATCTCAACAAAATGGTTAGCAAGTAGTTCATGAAGCGATATTTCTCATTCTCTGCAGAGAATTATGTGTAAGCACATCCCTGGGGTCTATATACTGTAGTCAGTCAGACGTCAGATGCCCTGCCATGTGTTGACATTTGACACTAGAGGTTGGGCTGAGTTCTCATTGATCTCGTCTCCCGTTGCTCCTTTTCCTTCCATAATCTGCCTCCCGACTTGTTGTTTTCCAGTCTCTAAGCAGCTTACTGGTATAGCAATAGAAATCATGCCATTGCCTTAGTCTTATTGACATTGTTTTGACAGAGGATGTTTAACACCCCTGCCCTTTGAGCCAGTGTTCGTAATTGTTCAGGGCATCAGTTGCCTCATAGTTAGATCAGAAATTCTGCCTCGATGTAAATGCCAGTGCAGATCTCTTTATGTTTATGTATTAAAGGAATAGCTCGTAGTTAGTCATTCAAACCCTTATAACTCTCTTTCGAGAAAAAAACTAACAAATGGAGATGTTTCTCAGAACATTCACACTGTTCTTTAACATCCAATAAAAGTGAATGGTGACCAAAAATGAGAAAGTAACATCACACCAGGTTTCATATTGAATAAATATTGATTATTTAAACTGCATAAATGAGATTTAAGAGCTTTGAGAGGTAGAATTTACTTTAGCGCATGGATCATATTATAATGGTCAGAAAGGTTCTATATTGAAATCTGTGGTTCCATGAAGAACCTTGGTACATGGACCATTAGATTCCACAAAAGGATTTTTATAGTGGAAAAATATATATATTTATATTCAAACTAAGAAACAAATGGTTCTTTAAAGAACCGTTCAAGGTTCTTTGAAGAACTAAAGTGGTTCTTCGGTTGAATCGTTGCTTAAACACGCTTTTGGAAAAAAAATTTAAGAGTGTATGAACTGCTGTTTTGATTTCATGGTGCTTTTTTTCATTTTTGAAGCTTGGTCACCATTCACTATTATTGTATGAAAAAGAGCAGCGTGAACATCCTGCCTATCACGGTCAGCGAAACAAAGAAAGAAAATAGGTTTTGTAGAATGGCATGAGGGTGAGTAAATGGACAGAATTTTCATTTTTCTGTTTCTGCGAAGACTAATCGAGAACGCACTGGTTGAGAGGATGTGAGAAAAAGAGCAAATGCTCAGTTTGGTAAATCATTTTAGAATGCTTTCTCAGCAGAATAGGAAGAAGGAAACGTCTGATCGTGAACCCGTGATTGCTACTCTGTTTGTTTTCGCTCATTCTCCCTTGACAACCTGTAACCTAGGTGAGTTGATTGACTTGTAAATAACATGTTGGGATTCACCACATTCACTGTTGATGGGTCCAGTTTAAACGGCATCATTTATCAAAACAAAAACCTTTTCTATTTGTTACATGGGCCACTGAATCTCTTCACCTTGTTTTTTTTAATGCAGCTGTTGCTCAGATCGGAAGCTTTAGCATACTAGCATTTTAAACCTTTACGTGTTCTTGATCATCAACAGTGTTGTCTCATTCATAAACATTGCTCATAATAAGCCTTGTGTGTATAGTAAGCCTACGTTCTGATAGACAATTTGACCCAATTAGATTTCTTTTGAACCAGACTGCTGTTAGATACTATGTCATTATACATTTTATTTCAGTCTGTCTCTGATGTAACGGCCCTGTGCTTGTTCTTAGTGATGATTACATGCTTTCATCCAGATTTGAGTTAGAAAAAGAGCTGTGTTAAAAACACAACAAATACGTTGTTTGTTTTCAGCCCTGCTGTGGTTTGTGTTAATTATAGACAAGAGACCAGTTTATGTAGTCATTACCACTAGACTGTGTTGCTTTGACACAGATTTACTGCAGGCCATGAGTTTGCCATGCTAAATTCGCCGGAGCTTTGATAGTGCATCTGTTGCCGGCTGCTAGCTGAGGTGCTAATAACTTTGCTGGCTGGTTATTGGCTCCATCCTGACTGCAACAGCACCTTTGGCTCTGAGTTCAGCCAAGTCTGGCGTATCTCTCACCTGTAGCCTTATCCGCCACAGCTCTGCCGGAGTTCAATTCTGCATGGGGATGTTTCACTTCATGACGGATATAGTCCTTTTGGCCATTTTTACTGACTGGTTCCAAATGCAATTAAACATCCATTTATCTTTCATAAACTTGACATAGCCTGTTAAGTGGCCACACAACTTCCTGCTGTTGTCATTATCATATGTTACTCTCTTGCTAATTATATATTATGGCCGATGTAAAAAATTCTACAATATTATGTAAAAAATACAATAAAAAATTCTAAATAAATGTACAAAAAATAAATCCAAGTAGAATCATTTTAATGCAACAAGTGATTTTAGGCATCATAGTATTATAAGGTACACTATGACAAATGGAATTTAACAAATATAATTAAATGATTATGGTTTTTAGCAATTCAATTTAGGTTTGTGTTAGATGTTGACAAAGGTAATGGACAAATAAGGAAAATGTATATTCAGCATTGACCGATATTGAAAAAATTTCTATAATATATAAAAACAATGATTTGATGCCTATATATATATATATATATATATATATATAAAATTTTAATTGATTGTAATTGACTTTTTCTTCACTCAATGTTTCCATAAAAATTCTCACAAAAAAAAAAAAAATACAATATTGGTGGTCATATATTGTCGTCTTAATTGTTTTATAGTAGTAAAAATGTATTTTGTTCATCTTTTAGGACTTAGATTTGCTCTAGACCTCTTAGAAGTACATACACAAAATCCTTGCCTTCTGCTGCACTCTTTTCTAGAAATGCTGCGAGTTAGCCTTAATGTTTAAACAGACATCAAAATGCGCATTGCTGCGCTTTACTTAGAGAAGTAACTTCTACTGGAAAACCTACGAAAGCTTCAAGAGTGTGTTTTATTTATGGCAACGTAGTGAAAAGATTTTGCTCAAAGGAGCCCACTGCTGAGAAAAAGATAACACTGACCGTATGATCACCTGATGGGTTTCATTTGGGCGCTTGTGTTCAGGGACATGGGAAACACTTTGATGGAACCTGGCACATAAAGACCAGCTTATAGGATCCCAAGGACCCCTTAATCACAACGGATATAGACTGGTTTCTTAGCATTTATGGGAATTTAGGATGGCTTTACACGTGGAGGAGACCAGAGATAAATCAGGGTCAGAGGTCAGGCTTTGGGACTCCTGTGTTTTATGGGGTTACAGGTCATGGTATAGACTCCCGTGGAGCCATGTATACACAACCTCATTATAGTAATAGATTGTGGGAAATGTAAAATGTGGTAAGGAAGGGGTTGAAGAATTCCCATGTTAAAGGCTGGTTTAATAGAGTAAATTGAAGCATTCATAGAGACATGATACCATTAGTGAAGTACTTAGAAGTGGCAGCATTTTATTTTTCTAATGCGTTTCAATTTCAATGATTTAATATATATTTTATTATTTTTGTATAAAAAAATTTATATCATTTTATGAAATGTTTATTTTTTCTTTGTGTGTTGGGCAAGCAGAAAAAGACCTTAATGTTGAGCCTTGGTTTCTTACAGCAGCATTACATTTTATAGGAGCGGTTCTCTTTAAAATGTGGGCTTGGTTTAGAAATCTTGAAAGCCATACACTTGTAGTTTAATCCATTCTGCTGCTCTGATTTGTAGCTGTCCGCTCAGGCCAGTTGTTGTTTTGTGTGGCTCTCAATTAGACGTCCTTAAACCGCTCTGTGGATTTGAAATGAATCCCAACATCTTCAGATAGGCTCATGGACTGTGTATAGTGCGCTACTGTAGAGCTCTCATGTATCATTTGCATGCACCTGACCCATTCATGTGTATATGAGCCTCTCTGTTTGCATATTTGCACGTCTTTTGAACGCCAATCTCTTTTATGTTTTAAGATGCATTTTTTCCAGCTTATATTTGCATTGAGTCTTTGCCTATTTGTACGATGCCACATGCAACGTTTCACCTCCGGTTTGCCTCTTGTCTAAATAAGTTGACTTTTTTTCTATGGAGTGACATGTTCAGACTCCCTCTGATGAATCCCATGGGAGAACGTGGTGCTTCTCTCCGTGCTCCTCTAGAATAGCAAAGCTAACCACCCCTGCAGATCCCAGCAGTCTGTTCAGCTCCGAGAAAAGAAAGCCAGGCACCAGTAGGCACGAGCAATCCCGGCAGGCCGACTGTCTTTCCTCTGCTGTCCTCCTAATTCCATTTCCACTGGAATTGACTAAATGACTTTGTTTGCTATAAACAGTTTTTCTTAGCTTGATATATTCAAACAGGAAGCAATTACAGTTTAATTATCCATCTTCCTAGGGCCATAAATGTAATTGATTTGGACCTACATTTTGACCATAATTAGCTTAATGATAGCCGTTTATTCCTGCACTTTTATATGCAATAGCTCACTCACTTCTTTTTGCAGAGGGATTTTCCTTTGGGTGTGGATTTTTACTGATGTGTCAGGGCATAACATCCATTAAAACTGGAGGGAACACTTACATTTTCTTTTGCCCTTAAATTTTTTGATCATCGTTTGACACAAATTGTAGCTGGCCACATGAAACGATTCCATTTAGAAGTCGCCTAGCCCAGACTTGCCTGTCTTTAAGCAAATACTACTGGTGAATGCTAAATCAGCTAATTAATATTCAGAAGTCAAGCTTATGAGGTCGACCCACTTTTCAGAATGCACCTGTTGATGCATCTCCTCTAATGACGTCTCTTGGTTTTTTCGTAAATGGTGTCATTTTTCAGCTAATTCATTTATTGATTGCTTAGCACGTTACTGAGCAGAGTGCGGACCAAATTTTTCTGAATTGACCTGATTGATAGGTTTCACTTAGCTTTTTCTAGGCATACATCTGTCTTGAAAAAGACCATGATGAGGTGTATTGCTACCAAGTGTCAAGTGTTCTGTAGGTCGCCCTCAAACCAGACTCCAATTCTGATTGGCTGCTGAGCACTGAATCATCTCGGTATCTCACTATTAGTGGCGCATAATTAAGTTGTTTTTAGGAACTTCTGGAACACGCTTCTCTTGTTTCATTGTCAAAGCATGATGGTAAATGCACACTAGGGAACTAAGGGGTTACTCTCAGTCTCCACAAGTTGAGTGTGGAAATCCCCATAAGTTCCCAGTAAGGTTTATCTTTTTTTTTTCTTCCAGTTTATCATGACTGCTTTTTTCAATCTTTCTAAAAGTCATTGAGAAAGATGTTTTAGGAGCCAAAATTTTCAACATGCGCGTAATGAAAAAATGTCTCTATATGCGTTATTTCAGAAATCCACAAATATACCATATACATTATGTACAATACACTGCAGGTTTCAGCTGAAATTAACACTATTGATATTAAGACATCAGCAAAAATGTTTCCTTTTCACATGAAATATGATTACAGAGGCAGATTATTTTTAATAAGGACTTATTTTCATATACTATGTTATGACTTTTACCATAGTGCATGATTTATAAACTAACACAATTCGATGTTTGCATCACATAACCAGATCCATATGTGTTTTTTCTGATGTGGTAAACTTGCTCGATAGCTCACCTGGTACAGCATTGCATTCAAGTATGAGTCCAGTAAAACTATAAACATGCTAAAAGAGCACAGAGTTGTAAAAACAAGCAAAAATTTCTGCTTTAGCAAATTTTTTTATACTGTAATCATGCTTTTGTTAACACTGTCTGGTAGGTTTAGGGCAGGGTTTAGTGTAGGTGGTGCATTATTTTCAAACAGCTTTAAACCTTCATTGTGTTATTGATTCTGCCATTCATTTCTGAACTTTTCTGATAAGTATAACAACCAATGTAATAAAACATGGGCAGATTTGCTGTCATCTGTTTTAGATAAAACTGCTTTAAGAGCAATTAACTGGATGTTTCACTTTGTTTACAGTTTGATTTCAGTATTTTCGGTAGTCTGGAGAATATATATACAAGAATATTTTTTGTTGTTTTTGGCCTATGAATTGATTCTCCAAGTGAAGACACGTATTCTTCAGCAGTATCTCCCCGTTGGAACAGGCAGACAGGGTAGAATTAAAGTTCAATCCTCTTCATCTGCCTTGGACAGCATCTTTTCATCATCTTGTACAGTAGGTGTACACTTAATCAGAGTGGAGGGAAATGCCACTGGAGAATGTCAGTCTTCTGGAATGGGGTGGGTATTTTGTGTCTTTTGAGATTATGTGGGCGTGGTCTGGGTTCTGACATGGGGGTGTGGCCTGATTGGTCTGCTATTGGGTGGGTGTGGTCTGCGTGTCATGGGACAAAGAGGGCGTGTTCATAGATTAGGCGGGTGTGTTTCCAGATCCTTAATATTACACATCCTCCTCACAGCTACAGTGTTTTTTATAGAGACTTTCTTCATTTCCTTTGTTTTTGTGAGGCATTGCAGTTCACCTGCAGTATGTCATGATGGTTAAAGTCAGTAGATGGGGAACTTATGTTCATTCTGAGAGTGAAGTGGCTTTCTTATAAGCCTCTGTCCAGTACTTAATTTAGCTACAAGCACTTAGATGTCTGACAGATATCTTAAACTGTGTCTCGGGACTCAGTGATACCAGTGAGCTAAAATGCAGATTATGTTTTTAATAAAAATAACATATATTTTGCTGGGATGTTCAGAAGGGCTTACAAGAGTTTTGTTTACCCCAAAATAAATATTCTGTCATTATTTACTGGTCTTTTATGTAACAGAAGTAGATGTTTAGGAGAATGTTCATACTGCTCTTTCCACACAATGATTCTGTGGAGCTTCAAAATGACTAAAAGAGTTAATTCAAATTATTTTTATGATCTATATTCCAGTATGATCAACTGTCTCTTTAAAAAAAAAAAAGGTAAAGGGAGAAATGTTGTGTGGAATGCAGGCTAATGTATAAAGCCTCCATTAGCCTGAGCCTTTCATTTGAAACTTAAGGAGACTCATTTCAGTATGGACATTAAAAACTCATTAATGTCTTTCTCCCTCGTCTACAAACACACCATCTTGCATCGTTTGTGCTCTTCTCATGATGGCTGGGTTTTGTAGAGCGTGCCAGTCCGCCAGGAGCATATCCACTTACCGAGTTCATCTCTTTTCTGAGCGGATTCAGGTTTCATGGTTCCAGATCCGAGAGCAGATGAGTGATCAGTACTCACTAGAGCTTTCTTATGCAAAGAACCTAGATATGCTGGCGATGCTGTCTCATGTGTGGTCATGTCCCCTCTGATGACATCACCTGCGGGAGTCGAGCATGCACACGCTCTGCTATGTTTGGCATTCTGCTCACACTCACAATGCTGTGTATGTCAGAAAGATTAAATGCAAAAAAGAACAGACCAGTGCAGAGAAATAATGTGCAAGCGTTCCCTGTTTATTGTTCACCATACATTGTCTTTGTCTCCATCTTTCTCCTCCTCTTGTGTCCCCCGTCTTCAGTCACACACTCTTTAGGTCAGTGTGTTAGACAGCCTGGCCTGCAGCCACGAGCTGTTGGTGAGGTAAAGACTCCTAGATCTGTTCTCGCAGTCTGGAATGGGAAAAATAAACATAATAACCACAACCTAACTCCCATACTACTCTCGCTACTGTGTCAAATTTCTTTACTATCCAGAAGCATTGCTGACTATTTTGTTCTTTGCAGAGGAATTTTAAGGGGAGGAATCATAGAAACGGGATGTTCTCGTCTGTCAAGCACATATATGGATTTATTTTTCTACATGAGTGTTTTAATTTTTGGCTTAGATGGCATCCTCTAATTTTCTGATGTTTAAATTCCATCCGATGCCAATAATTGAGTGGTGTGGAGTGCAGGTTAGCCAGTCGTATGGACGTTTGCATATTGATCTCTTAAAGTTATTATTTAAAACGGGGTTAGAGAGTGTTGAAAACAATTAGATAAAACTAAACAAATTCTGTTGCTGGTCTTAGTGGACTTCTGGGAACAAGAAATGTTACGTAAGTGTAGAATGTGACCCTTTTAAAACGCACTCAAGCTTACTGTGCAGCTTGAATTCTTCCCTGAAATTGTTTGAGGCAGAATGGAGCCCAGTGCGGAGATGAACCATAAAAGCTGGCCGTTGATTGCAGACGCGTTATCTGATGTGTGTGCTTTGGATTTGGACTGCCGACATCACGCATCAGTGACTGAGTTTCCTTATAAAGACACAAGACAGCGGTTGCATGAGACTGCCCCCTTGATTCTGAACGGGCGCAGCTTGTGGTTTATTAGGCGCTGCTATCTGGTTTCCGTCGCTGCAGGGAGGACTGGGAGATGGAAGGGCCTGCTGCCTAATCTCAACCAGCAAGAGCTTCCTGGCACCCCTCGTCCACGTCAAAAAAACGTGCAGTGCAACTTCTCCTGTCAGGCTCAGATGAAGCCCTTAAATCGACCTCAGACCAGCTGCTGCTTTCCCCGCCCTTCTGTTGATGGAGTGTGTGTGTATGTGTGTGTACTTAGTTTCTTACGCCAAACCACTACCTTCTTTTTGTTCTCCTGCATGTGGCCATCAGGAGCGTAAGAGCAAATGTGTAACGGCATGCGTGTGTGTCCCACATCTGGCAACCCCATGCTTTTGGTTAGGGGCTGAAAGTAGGGGTCTGAAATGTAATGTGCAAGTTTCTCAACACTAAAATTTATACCGTCACAAGCTTGCTGCGTATAGTCTTGAATATAGTCTCCCTAAATAATATTGTTCTTCTGGGTGCGTTTGTGTTCAAAGGGAAGGCCAAGTTATTTTAATATCATGTTTACTTTTGAATGCATTCATTCGTTTTGACATTGTAACTGTTTTGTTGTAAACTTTATGGCTTCTGAAAAGTAAGAAAGTTTTCTTGAAATTTAATCAATTATATTAGTAAATAAAGCATCGCAGCAACAGGTCAGTGCCAAAAACATCTTACGAAGGAAAAATAAAGTCCATAAAGCGTAGTTTTTTTTATTATTTAAATACATTTATTAATGCAGATTTAGTGTATTTCCTATGCATTTAAATACATTTTTATATATGTTGTTTACTTCGTATTATATTGACTTCATGGAAGTAGTAGAATATATTGGGACATGGAAGTAGTAGAATAAAACATATATGTGTGTGTGTGTGTATATATATATATATATATATATATATATTTTATTAAGATATATGTAATAATTAAAATCCACACAAAGCCAATAATTACACACACAATTTTATTTTGTGCTACCTATTAGTCATATTTTAATTGATTGACAGCCCTATAGTGCACATGGCATTTAAAACTAGATAATGCATCCTGTGTCCCTTTTTAGTTTTTGAATAAATAATTTATGCAGCAATCATTAATGATTATATTCCCGAGATTGCGAGGACCACTGGAGTCTTATTGTAGGGTTGTCACGGTGTTCACTAATAGGTACTCCGTTTCTCTGTTGATGCCCAGACTTGTTAACGGTGAGCATTGGCTTGCTGATGACTGCATGTGAGTCAGCTGTGGCAGCACTTCAGTCTCTCGATCTAGGGTGAGTGTAAAACATCTGAACGAAGACATCTTCCCTCTAGAGAGCATGTAGAAACATGAACATCCCCAGAGTGGATGAGAAACTTCAGACATTCTGTTACTTGCTTATCTGTGCACTGTTAAAGCACTGTTAAAATCTATAAAAATGTGTCAACGGGATGAAGATCAGCATTTTGGGACACTAAAAATAGTGATATTACGACAAATTGTTTGGAAGGTGTGATTTTTAGTTAGCTAAAGATTCTTGTAAATATGATGCCAGTTCTACTCCCTTCTTTGTTCTGGTAATCGAATCAATCAGGAACATAGAAAGCTTTTGCAATTTGCCATTTTAATGTGGTTTTGTAATGTAACTAGCAACCAATCTTTTCCTCCATGTTGCGAGTAAAATGGTTCTATCTAGTGGTTATTGATTTGGTTGGAGGCAGATATTAATGCAAGCTTGTAGTTGATTGTAAGAAATGGTAGAGTTTAAGCTGACTAAATGATTGGAGAATATGTCATGGAAGATCGAGTTAAGACATTTTGATTTAATTACAAAATGTAATTCTTTTTGATTACAAGCTGAAAAAAGAAAACCTGGATAGATGGCTCACATTGGATCAATAAGATGCATTTAACAAATAAACAGGGCGAAATTTCCATTTCATGCTGACTTCTGCAGTCATTAGTGGCACTTTTAAAGAATCACCGCAGATTTTTAGTTCTGGAATTTACTTTTATTGTATCTCTTCTATTATATCTATTACCGCTATCTATTAGATCATTATGTGGCATAGATGTTTTTAATGTGTACATTTGTTGTTCATTTCTACATGGTTCGCTGAATGAAGGGTGACTTTTCTGAATGGCACACACAGTTCATCCACCCTTAGAATGACCTCGTAATGCTGAACTGAATGGTTTAATCCAACAGTGATACTCTTTTTATCTTTTTCTCTCACCATTTTTACTTGCTCTAACACCCGTTCTCAAGAGGAACATGTATTTTTATCCATTTTCCCAATTGGAGTCACATACTTTGTGAAATGTTTCACAGTCGAGTCCTTTCCAGTTCAGACAGCCTGGATTTGCATTGATGTTATTTCTGGTGAGATGGAAAAACAACCAGTACATTCTCAAGCGTTTCAGTGCTTCCTCAGGCCAGAACCGGCAACGCCCAGGCTAACGTTTGGGGGTGGGCAGGGGGGTGTCTCGCTGCACCTCCTTTACCCCGGGACAAAAGAGATGAGCATCCCTCCTCTACATTCTAATGTCGCATTACAGTGAGCACAATTCCATTCCCTCTGGTATTCCTCTTCGGGCTCAAGGACCGTTTGATAGAAGATAGCTGGGCGGCCGAGCGGCCTTTGTAAACAACCACATTCCACACGCAGTAGAGAAGAGAAAGAAATGCAGCTTCTCAGGCATTGTTCCGCCTTGCCTCCTGGCCTGCTTTGATTTAACTGCAGCAGGAAGTGCTCGCGTTGCACTGGATTGGAGAGGATCTATAATCAGCTCAATCTGGACTGTGTCTTGTTAACTGTCAGTCTACGTGGTTGTAAAGAACTCTACTTTACTTTTCTGCAGGAATGGGATTTGTGCAGTAAGCATCATTAGCATGTTTATCTGCGCTTTGTGTGAATGCTGTGACTTTCTCGTGTGGGAGGTTTCAACCGCGTGGCCGAGATCTATCAGAAGCAGATTTCATAATGAAGTGCAGATAGTGTGCTAATGGCTTGTTGTCTCAGATGTTTCAAAGTCTGAAGGAGATCTAGCTCAGTGGTTTTCTTTAATGCTGCTGCTTTTAAAGAAGCTAAAAGTAGCTTTTGTGAATTTCGAACCCTTGGGGTCATGGATCTTATTAAACACCAGCTGAATATTGCTGCTGTTGCAACTAGGACTGGGTAAAAAAAACACTTTCTCTTGTGTTACAGCCTTTTGTTGGTATGTAATATGAAATCTATATTTGAATTGTCTTTCTATTTCAGTATTTACATATACTACTTTTCAAAGGTTTGTGCAGTTGTGCAGCATCTTGAGCAGTAAATCAGCATATTAGAACAATTTTTGAAGGATTATGTGAGTCTGAAGCCTTGAGTAATGGCTGCTGCTGGAAATCAGAGGAATAAAATACATTTTAAAATATATGAAAATAGAAAATGGTTATTTTAAATTGTAGTAATATTTACATAACTAATATTACAGTTTTTACTGTACTACTTATACTGACTTGAAACATGATAAACATAAACAAATGTAATCCACCCCAAACATATTGAACAATGGTATATTTGATTGGAAAAGGTGGGTTAATTACTGTATTGTTATTTTTTTTTTCTTCGATAAAATACTGTTCTAGCCAAACATCCACTGGGCCTTGTTCATGAAACATCAGTGATAATGTTGATCAATTCTTGTGTACATTGAACAAATTCAAATTAAATGTGGCAGTTTATGTAATAATGGTTTCGTGATTAATGCAGAATGATGATTCAAATGAATCATGAAATCGATCGATTCATTGAAATGGACATCCTGGAAAATGTGACGAGTCTAAATTAAATTAAATTTATGCATTTAGCAGACGCTTTTATCCAAAGCGACTTGCAGTGCATTCAGGCTATAAATGTTTACCTATCATGTGTTCCCGGGAATCGAACCCACAACCTTGCGCTTAATAGTGCAATGCTCTAGCACTTGAGCTACAGGAACACTAAATTAATCGAACTTCCCAACTCGCAATTTTTCTACATCAGAGATGCTGTTTAAATGTTTCTGTTTTAGCTCTCTCATACTAATGAGCATTAAAGTCACAGCAATTAGTCATGATGTTGTCTACTTGTATAGCAGCGGGAAAATCATAGTGAAATATATCGTAAATGCCTTATTTGGAACACACAAGCATGAGTTGGGCGATAGATTGGGCATTTATTATTGCCAGCATATCTTATTCTCATATAGTGGCCTCTCTCTTTGTATTGCATCAATTAATCACACGTAAGCTGAAAGGATTCATTGCTCTGTGGGTCAGGTTCATTTGGGTTAATGTGTGTGGGGTTTTATTTGCCTATAATGGATTATTCTCCCATCAGAGGTGTGCGTTTTGACATTACCCGTGTTCACAAATGCCATCGGAGTAATGACAGACAGAGCAGTGAACTTAAACCTCAAATCATCTTGTGGCTAGAAACCCTGCTAAGTCACAGAGAAAAGAAAACCCTATGATAACTGACTTATTTCAGGTATAGTATGAATTCTAGACCTTATGTCTCCTGGGAAACATCCGTTTCTGTGAAATGCTTTTTTTATGGTAATGCAACATCAGATCTAGTCAAACTGAAAGCAGCATCTCTCCACAACTCGGTATGTTTCTTTTGGTTTTAAGTTTCTCTGGAGCTGAACACACATTAATAGAAATCTGAAGCAGCATGTAGCATGTGTCCTGACACTCGTGAAATGATTTTGCCTTTGGGGGACCATGATTCTATGCTCATTTTAATGACTTCCAGCATAGTTTGTTCAATCATCTTCTGGTGTCTGCAAACAATGAGTTGTTGGTACCTTAATCCTGTTCGAATGTTTGGAGTAATTCCCAGTCATCAGAAAGATTTTCCAAGAACTGCGTCTGGGAAGTTGTTGGGGCGTTTGCACTGAGAGCAATTTGCATCAATAAAGCAAATACAAGTCATTCCGTTTCCGATGAGAGCACTTCAGCAGAGACTGATGAAGATACAGTTCAAGCTGAACGTACCACATGACACTTTGCAACCTGAACTAACACTACCTTGTCGTAAAAATGCAAAAACAACCAGAAAAAAACATCAAGGATGTTATAAGTTATTGAACATGACAGTATATGTTTTTTTTTTTTTCTGGTTGTTTTTGCATGTTGGCTGCCACTGGTGTAACAATATACTATTATAGTCTTATTAATACATTGAATAAGCTTTTATTGTGAATTTTCAGTTCTCATTTTAATTTACTTTTGAGTAATTCGGTGCTTGTCATTTTTAATGTTTATCTTTCATTTATCTTTTCCACAAAATTGAGTTTTAGTGCTTCAACTAAAAAGTTTTTATTTCTATTTTATTTTATTTTATTTCAGCCATATTTTAATTTACCAAAACAATTTTGAATCATTTTAGTTAACAATAAAAACATTGATTGCGCCAAGTTATGTTTTCGGTAGACAGTTATTATTTTTTTTCTCTTTTCAAATAATATTAATATTTGAACAAACAACTTTTTTTCCAAGAACAACTATGAAAAGTTATTTTCTTTTCCAGAATTCATCCATTTTTTTTCTTTATTTATGGTACAAGGTTAACACCCTGACATTTTTGACTACACCCCCCAAAATATTAAACGTTCATCATAATAAGATCTGTAGTCAATATATTGTATTTATGAAACACATTTCAAACTGACCTTACAGTAGTCACACATAAACTGCTACAGTACAGTAATTTTAAATGCACGTTACATCAGTGCATGGGTTAAATTACCCTCCCTTCTTGAGTTTTAGTTTTTGTGAGTCAATGATTAGCCTTGTGCATGTCAGAGATCCTCCTGTCATTGCATATGATTTATGGATACTGTGTAGTCCTCCTCCTCCTCTTTACTCTGGCTCGTGGAATCATTCCAGGATCTCTGTGTCCTGATCTTGCCTCACTGAGAAATGACAAATGATGGGTGAGAGGTTGAGGTGAGTCCTGGGAATGGGGCGATGGGGCCGCAGGTCATTGAAACTCCCCTAAACCCTATAGCATTGAACCATATGTTTCTGTCTGAATGAGCAGGGTTGAATATCTTTCTCTGACACAAGGCTTGACCCATCTACCATTTAGTTCTAAAGTGTTCAGTTGATTGTTGCATCTCGATTCCCATTTTAAAAGCACCAGCGGGACTGTTGAGGTCATGACCTCTGTCTTCACAGAACCACAAATCAGAGAATGGTCTTTTAGGTGATAGACACAATCTTGGATTCTTGCCTTGTACCTTCCCCATTAAAGACGAGTGATTTGCTTGTTTCTGTTCATCATTTCCTTTTCACATTGGAATGCATTGATTGCATTGAGACTCATGAATCATGATCCAAGGCAAAGATGTTCTGAGAGTCTGTATGGCCCTGGATTTGTCATGTGACAGTTGTTTGTAAAACATCCTATAGGCCGAAACAAACTCTCTGAAAGTATGTGAATGGAAATGCTTGAGCTATGAAAAATAGAAAAATAGCAATTAGCATGCTGGTGGTGATAGCCTAGTGGGCTGACATATAGCGGCATGGCGCTTCAGGCGTCCCAAGTTCGAGTCCTAGCCCGTGAACCTTTCCAGACCCTCTCACCCCACCACACCCTCTCTCTCCCCCACTTCACTTCCTGTCAACATACTGTCTTATCATAATAAAAGCAAAAAGGCCAAAGTAAATAAATAGCATAATATTTAGTTGGCAGTTTTGTTAAAATATAATTTTCCTTATTTATTTTGGTGCTTAATATTTATGAAATAAGATTTTGTGTTGCTTTAATATTTTTGTGGAAACCATGATCTATTTTTTTTCAGGATTCTTTTCTTTGATAAAAGGACAGAACATGGGAAGTCGTGGCCTAGTGGTTAGAGAGTTTGACTCCTAACCCTAGGGTTGTGGGTTCGAGTCTCGGGCCGGCAATACCACGACTTAGGTGCCCTTGAGCAAAGCACTGAACCCCCAACTGCTCCCGGGCACTGCAGCATAAATGGCTGCCCACTGCTCCGGGTGTGTGTTCACTGTGTGTGTGTGTGTGTGTGTGTGTGTGTGTATGTGTGTGTTCACTGCTCTGTGTGTGCATTTTGGATGCGTTAAATGCAGAGCACGAATTCTGAGTATGGGTCACCATACTTCGCTGTATGTCACTTTCACTTAAAAATAAAAAACGTTTAAGTTCTTTTAGAAAAATAATTACTGAGTCCAAAATATTGAACTGTAGAGCTTTTTTTTTCTTAAAATGTGTACACTTGTATGTATTTAAGGTCTAAGAAAAACATAAGGTCTAAAGAACTACGTGGCATTTTTAAGTAATTAAATTTTGTTCATTTTCAATTCACTGTAAATTCTGTAAAAACTGAATTTGTTTACATTTCTATTACATTTGTGCATTTCTAAGAACATGGATGCTCTTATTTGTCAATGACCCTTTTATGGACAACAGGATCACAAGCCTGCGTGTGTGTGTGTGGTGGATAAGCATTCACGTTTACGTTTTAATACTTGCTTAAAGTATGTTTCTGGCCTTTAAGTGTGATGACACCAATGTGCTCCCTTCATAGGAAGCCATAGTACACTTCAGTGGGATAGGTTTTGTGCTGTGAAGTGGAGATAATTTGTTAATTGGAAACATTTCGTCGCTGTGGAGTGTACCTGCGCTGCTGCCAACCCTCTTTCTCTATTGTCACTCTCTCCTTTCTTTTTCTTATCGATGGCTTTCAAAAGTGCATGTTACATGACATTTTGTGACACTTCTTTTTGCTTGATGACTGTGATTTCTAGGGTACTCTAGAGGCAGTGCCATCGCACCTAGGGTGAAGCAGCTGGGTTAATTTAACAGCTGGGTCCACCCGACTTTCATTAAATGGGCGTTCTGTAACCCTTTACGAGAGCGGACGAGAGGGTTAATGGCTCCGGAAGGCACAGAAGGGGGTCTTTTTATGTTCATGTGCAACTTGGCAGTGGAGATGCCTCTCGTGCATCTCTGCTCCCAGTGGGGATTCACTTTGACTAATTGCTACCTCTGAACCCAAAAGAAACGTGGAGAATTCAGACAAAAATGGAACAGCATTGTTGATCTAAATGGACTAACCTGAGCCGTTGATGCAGGAGCAATGAGAACGAGAGAGTGCCACAGGATGATATTGATTCAGGATCAGAGTGGATGGCGTTTCAAGGGAGTTGTCAGGCTTAGCTTGAGCTTTCATGCTATTGCTAGCCCTGCTTTAGCACACTGTTTTGTCTTGTGTGGCCTGTCGCAATGAAAATCCCAAACTGTGGCGATTTTCCAACTTGCAATCATTTGTGCTGTGAGTCAGCGTGTGTGTTTGCATGTCTCCTTCCTTACACTGCTATGCAAAGGCTGCTGCATCACTCTGCCATGTGTAACAAATGTCAGGCGATGCATTTCACAAATGGAAACCTGTTTAGCAACATCAAGAGACATTGCAATGCAGCTTAAGTTAGAATATTTCACACTTCCAATAAAAATCTGTAACGTCATGTTCCTAATAAGGCGCAAAATTTCATACTGCACTGAAAGCAAAGTCCTGCGATAACAACATCACAGGAACTTGAAACATTGATTGATAGACAGCTATTTAGGGCAGGGTTTTGGACCAATGGGATTTCTTTACAAGTAATGACTTCTAAAAACTCAACTTTCCATTACAGGAATAAGTAACATTTTAAAATATATTAAAGTAGAAATATAGAATTATTTTAATATGTAATAATAATATTTCACATTATTAAATTTTTTACTAAATACAAGCAGCCTTGGTACACACAAAAGCCTAAACCGACCCTAAGCATTTCAATATTATCCCTTTTTACCCCTTTTTTAATGCTAGCGGAACTAATTGAAGATTTTGATGCTGAAGCTGTTATTTCATCATTCTGGTGCCGCCAAAGAAAATGCTGGGAAATGTACTTTGGTCATGGCTGAAAGGGAAAATTTTCAGCAAGCTTTATGGCTGTTCTTCATCAACAAAACACAAACTTCTTATCTAAACTTTGCAGTGAATATTCACCATTACAACATGTTATGACCAATGCCAATTTGTTGTGTGCACTTATGTAGTAAATACGATCATGCCGTCATGACATCAAGGCGGCAGTAGTCTTGTGACTTGTCGTTATGACAGCATCTTATCGTTAAACTCTGAAGCAGCCATTAGTTCTGTTGAAACGTGTCAAATCCAGCACTACTGATGCTTGTCGACTGTTTGCTAGATTTTTGTTGTAGCACTTGTAGCACTGTGCGCCCTGCAGAGAACGCTTTCCTCTCTCCATTCGTCTGCTAGCTTTTTCCAGCGCTCACATGCTGAAATGAATTCGCCCGAGATGGAGTAGTCTCTGAGATTTGAAATGTGAGAACTCAGCCCAACTCTCCCCCACCCCGGCGCTGTTCGGCTTCACATTCACAACCATCGCTGCTGCTTCTCTTTCAAAATGACGCTTACTGTCTGCTCTCGCAGCCGTGGTTTCGTTCTCGCTGACTCCCGGTGTCTGTAGCCTGTCAGTTTGTGTTTACACCTAAGCCTGCCTCCGGGAAAAAGATTCCACCATCTTTCAAGTGGAGATAAACTGGTTCTTCTCTTTTTCCAGTGCTGGTTAGACATTTTCTGTTTGTAATCTACTCCATGACCTTTGCACTTCCTACAGGAATGAGCTTTTGATATCTTCCTTATGTTGTGTTATGTTTATCTTGTGACTTTATACTGAATGCCTGAACGAATGATACATCGTCATGTGACAGGTTCTGGATAGTTCGGTTAATGTTTATTCTCTTTTATGTTATTCCCAAACCTAAAGCTGAAGGTTTTTTTTTTTTTTTTGACTATTCATCTGTACAGTACTACGTCTGTTGTTAAAATGCTATTTTTATAGTAGATTGTCTTTGCTGTCATCTAACACTCACTATAGTCTTTGAAAACGTAGTCTGTTATTTTTAATTCATTTAGATGAAGTAGTGAAATATGGAATTTTAATACTGGCCTTTTATCAGTTATCAGCCATAACATGAAAACTGCTAGATTGTTTGTCTTTACACAGATTGTATGTGCGTTTTGATGTTTGTTCCTCACATAAAAGCATAATTTCACATTTATTTTTTATTTTTATTTTTTTATATGCTTCTGTTATGTATGACTTTTGGAGTATTTCTACATGATTGCTGTAACACATTTTCTGTGTGGAAGCCATAATCGTAATATTGATTATATGCACTATTATATGCACATTACAGCTTCAGAATACAGTATGACAAGCTGCTTTCCAGCTGGATGAGACCTGAGACCTGAATCATTATTTAAGAGGTGTCTTGAGACCTGGTTCATGTATGTGCTGGGACCCTTTCTTTATCAAGCTTGTGTGTGTGAATCTAAACCGAAAGCTGTGCTTATCCTCAAAGCCTTTTCATGGCTTTAAGTAGCTCAACACCACATTTGAGGGTCTTAGAGGCAGAATCCACTCACCACTGAATCACTTTCACTGTGATGCTGCTGAGACTCTCTTACCCTCTTGACCTTTTTTTTTGGACAACCTGAGGCGGCTGAGCAAATACAGCCTGCTCAGCCATTAGCCCGAGTGCTGCTTGTCCTCCACTGTCGTGGTGTGTAATATAGTCAGACAGAAGCAACGGTTTGCCAAAACATGGGTGGAAAGACCTCTCTCTCTTCGTCATTTAGGGCTCTCGCTTATGATATTACTCAGCTTCTGACTGTAGATGACAGGCGCCCAAACGATAAGTGGCTTCACTGGGCCTCTTTTGAAGCCCTTGCGAGCACTTCCTTCTGTTCTGCTCCTGATTTCTCTTTATCTGTCAAGTGCTGGGAAGTCAAAAACTAAAAGGAAACATTTCGGAGAAGAAAAGCCATAGCATTTTTACTCTTTCTAAGTAGTAAAGAGGAAGAGATGATCAGTTCTGCGCTGTTCGACTTTCGTTTTTGTACTTCGGAAAACGAATCCATATGGATGGAGTGTGATAACATTAGCTCGTGATATGGCTTTTGTGTTTCAAAGATGATTAAGGATATGGAATGAGTATGGGTGAGTAAATGATGAAATGTACATTTTGGGTGAACTGCTTCTTTAACTTAGTTTTTCGATAAAACCAGGTCTCTCAGCTTAAGTGTGTGTTAGGTGGCCCACTTAAGCATACTTAACTTGGGCGTAAACATAACACACACAAAATGCTGTCAAACCACACGGATAAACACATTTACATATGGCTTTGAACTTCCTCTCACTTACAACTCTCACATGTACATCTATACACTTGTTTACCTAGCCTAAAGGCCTTCTGTTTTACTAAAGCTAACTTTAATATTGTAATCCTAACATTTAAAAAAAAAAGCTTTTTATAGACATGAATAAAGCTATATAAATGTAGTACTTTTAAGAACGTTTTCCTTTTAGAGTATTTTCTTCTTTTCTGATGTCAAAAGTTTATCTAGGTCATTAGCATGCTGAAACACTAGACTTTAGTCATCCTTGAGAGGAAGATCCAAAGCGTGCTTGCTCAGTTTTGGATTCTTCATCACTACGAAAATCCTCTTACGCAGCATCCAGGGACCTTGCTGGGTTAATTACTAGAGGGGATGCATTGTGGGAGAAAGATCACGTCACAGGCGCAATGGCTTGTGCAGCGCAATGTGCCGGTTAATTTTTCAACAAGGTGTAGAGCAGACGTGTAAGGAAACTTTCGAATATTGTGAAGATTCCCATCTTTAAGAGGACTCCACGGCTTTCTTACTGAATCGTGTTTATTCTGGGTGCGTCAGAGGTCAGGGAGCGTTTGGGTCACGCTGCATGTCTTTCGCTTAGTCACACATACAGAAGATTGTAGTCACTCATTTGTTTCGACCCTGTGTCTATCTCGGAGTCTCAGAGATATTTTGAGCTGAGCTTGTCATCACTTGGCTTTATAGCCCAGAAGAGGCGTGGTGTGTCAAAAGAAGGATGGTTTGAGAAATCAAGTACCATTTCCTGTCATAATCCACCCTGTCATGTCACAATCTTGCGTAAATATAACCATGGAGAACTGCTCAACTACACACCTCCAACTCCCACAGTCATTATGACACCGACCACAGGCCTCGGCAGCCCTTAATGTTTGTGTAATGCACTGAGATACAGTATTACCAATGTTTTCCCTGAGTAATGTTTTGCAGTTTATGACTCAAGCTGTAATTCTCATTAACAAAGTCATTGCACCAGGTAAAGGTCGTACAAATAATGCCAGATCAATACGTTTTTTCCCCTTCTTATCTGCTCGTACACTATTCTAATCTATCAAGACCCGCTATTTGAATTAAGGGGATAGTTAACTCAAAAATGAAAATTCTCTGTTGATGAAGCTCGTTCACACCAAGAATGATATCTATAATGATAATATATATTAACTATATTAGTTTTAATAACCATTAGTGTCCACACAAATGGACGACAACGTCATTCTTTTGTTTGGCGTCAAACGGTCGCAAAATGCGGCAAATAATCCTACACGACGATAATAATGTGGTTAAGGTATGTACATGTCTACACTGTACTTTGATAATGCAACTAAAATGGGAAACTCCACATGTCTTAATTCGGATAGTGTTTACTTCAACTATGACTTATTTATTATTATTATTATTATTATGACTGATTAAGGCAATCAAAAATTGGTTTACATAGTAGATTATGATAATTAACCATACCAACTTGTGGAAAATGGGTATCCAATGTCCCCTCTAAAAGGTGTCAAAAACTTTGTAGACTCGCACTAAAAAAATCGGGTTAATATCAAATAATAGCAGCTGCAAGAAAATCTTGGGTCTTCTTGTGTTAAATAAAATATTGTGGGTTTATAATGCAATTACTTCTGCAGACATGCGGGCGCACACACACACACACACACACATTCAGTCCCACGCATCTATTACCAATTCAGAACATGATCCAGAATGGCCCTGAATGCTGCAATAAAGATAATTTCACAGCGATGTCTCATTCCCACAAACCCCAGATTCCTCTGCTTCTGTGATGTAAGCCTGTAAACCCCTGGTGACTGAGGACTTAATTGACAACCAGAAGCATATGTGAAGATCTAATCAGACTTTTCCCTGAGAAAAATGTGTATTTCTATTCAGAAAAGACTACATCACACTGTTGTGAAGACGCACATAGATACAGTCGATTTGACCCAATCAACCGCTGCTGTTTTTGCTACTACTTTCTTTGTTGGTCTCAAGTGAGTCACTAATAGTGTTAATGGACCATATGTAAAGAAGAATTACTGAGGTTACATTCACCTTTATATTTTCTCTTTCGCACATCTGTGCTGAATCCATTCTCGACTATCACACACTCATACGTCCATTTAAAAGATGTTTTCCATTTTTGCAGCAAATTCCCATTTGATAGAGCATCTTATTCTGTCACCCTCACATTTCTCACACATTTAGTGTTTTCCACACAATTCTCATCTCCCAACCTGCTCCGTCTCCCATTCCCTCTATTCTTTGCCAATGTAAATGGAAAGCGGAGCATTCGATGACAGTGGAGGATTTGGTCTTCAGCACTGATCTATTGTTGAGAGGGAGTGCAGTGGGATGGGGCAGCTCTTTTTCTCAGATACCCTCCTGTCTATTGCATTAGATGTGAGTAAGTGGTAATCTCTCTTATCAGAGAGTGGTCTCACAGTCAGTCTGGCTCCAGATTCAGCCGTCATGCCCACTAAAAACCCAGCGTGCTGGATCTGATATGGGCCTCCTGTTTTCCCCTGTAAACTCATTGCTCTGTGGTCTCAAGCCTAGCTGGAATGAGGGAAATGAAACCGATAGATGTTTGGAATTTTATTTATTTAAATGGATGGATTGATGGATAGATAGGTAGGTAGTATTTCATATTATTTTATTGTTCTATGAAGATGATTATGATATTTTAGGTGTTTCACACTTCATTTTATAAATGTGTCCCATGACCTCTGCTTTTTTTTTCCGTTCTCACTTAAGAAACGAATGAGTTCAGGTGAACCCGAAAATGCAAGCTTGATTCTGTGCTCTGAAACTTAGTCAGTTTATAATGTAATCGAGGTACAGTTTTCGCGGTTTCCACAAGTGGCGCGAATGTATAGCGAATGTTATCATGAACTGTCTGCCCTTTTTCCTTATATCAAGAATACTTTGACGAGATTCTTATGGAGCAAACTAGTTACAAAATTTAACTTTAACTTTAACAAAATTTCAAAAAGTTAATAGCTGGCTATGTGAATATCATCACAATTGGTTTAAAGCTGAGGTGTGTGTTGCACCACTACATTTTTTAGATAACTCCACCCCAAAGGGATGCCACTATTTTTTTTTACTATGGTTAAGAATTTCGAACAAACTATGTTTTGCGCTATCACTTGCAATGCATGGACCATGCATTCATAACGTTTGTGCACATAAAGTGTTTTTCTGACCCAAGCCACGGCACATTCACATACTATCTGTTGCATGAGAGAGAGAGAAAGACCCAAGAGATGGGGTGTGTGCAGCAGTTCACATCTGTCTATGTGTGTGTGCATGATGTGTGTCGTTTATCTGAGATCTATGTCAACCCCACCACACGCTCTTGTTCCACTCTCTTCTTGCAAAGGAGGAAATGGCATGAATGCACAACTACATGACCTCAAACCAAATACCTTCGTGGGCAGCGCACCCTTACGTGTCAAATGATTGATCTTTGTGAGGTGTGATAAACGCAAAAGCTGAAGTTGACACACAATTTGTGTTGTCAAAGGAAACTTTACATTCTAATTAATGAGTGGGCAGGAGTCTTAAGGGTGCCTGTCAGATTAGATACTTCGTTTCATAGCAATTTCACGCTGGTGGCCTTTTGATAGCTCAGAACTTGAGGGCAGACCACATGTCTAAATCCCTTTTGTTGCTTGATTGACCCCAGCTCTTAGCTTCAGGTTATCGTTGAAGTGCTACAGTGTACATTTCATTAACTTTTGTGTGTTCAAAGTTTAATAGAAATTAAATAAAAAAATAAAACCAAATTGATTTTCCTTTGAGTAGCTTAGCTGCTTGTATGAAATTCTGACTGACAAAATGTAGACTTATCTTTTTCTCCTGTTTCTTCTTCAGGTAGTTAGCGGACACACTGCACAATGCGTGAATACAAGTTAGTAGTCCTCGGATCAGGAGGTGTCGGCAAGTCTGCGTTGGTAAGTGGCTGCCAACTTTTCCCTGCCTCCTTCCTTTTATCTCTCTTTTTCATGCCGTTTCATTCTCTACATTAATTCAATTTTTATCAAAAGATCAAAAATGCAGACCTGGTTTTATGTTTATGCTGCGTGATGCAAAATGTAAAAACGCATTATAAGTCATTATAACCTGTGATTATGTTCCCACTGGATGCAACAAATGGCTCGTTTGTAATGGGATTCATTGTTTTTATCTTGTCATGCCGGTGTTCTGACCTGGACACACATCACCGTATGACAAGGGGCGTAACATTTCCATCACATGCTTAAGGCATTCGACCAATCACAACACACTGTAATACATAATGTTGTTATTTTCTTTTACCTTAAATGGCATTAACACATTTCATTACACCAAATGCACAACATAATGTTCTTTTTAGCAACATCCTATGACCCCTTAAATTAAAAAAATTAAATGCTGATATTTTGTTAGTACTTTGTATATGATAATATCACAAATAATCCAGTGGCTATAACTACGTATATTGTTGACATTTCAGCTTAGCAGGTGGCAGTACATCAACTTAATGCCAGTTGGCACTTGTATTAAAGTGGAAAAGAGATGATGACCCAGTGTGTAGTTAGAAATCATGTCAGAGATGATGATATGGGTGAGACACACTTGCTGACCCTGAAAAAAAGTTTTGCTCATCAGTGTGGTAGTTTTTTAGATTCCATAAAGACAGGGTGATAGACAAATGCTAATCAACAGTAATTCCTTTTTGTACATTTTTGTACAGTTATGGTTACTCTCACTCTGCCTTACTTTACTTGTATTTTGAGTGATTTCATTGGCTAAAAAAATAGAAAAGATGAGTTTGACTGTTTGACAGCACCCCCCCCCACACAGATTTCTATAGATATTCTGATAATATTGTTAAAAAATTATTTTAGCCAATATAATTTAGTGAAAATCTGTATTTGTCATTGGTTTAGGCATTTAAAGAATAGTTTGCCAATTCTGTGATCATTCCTGGCATAAAATGTTTTTTTTAAATGGGGTCATGTGATATTGCTAAAAAGAACATTTATTTGGTGTAATGCAATTTTACATTATTTTCTATATAATGTACATTATTGTTGTTCCTCTATATGCCGCACCTTTCGGAAACGCATCGATTTTGACAAAGCTCATCATTCTAAAAAAGCGAGGTATACACTGATTGGCCAGCTATCCAGTGCCTTGTGATTAGCCGAATGCCTCAAGCGTGTGATGTGTTACACCCCTTACCATACTGTGGTGCCGTCTCCCAGCACGATGAGACAAGACAATTAAAACCCATTACAAACAAGGCATTTGTTGCATCCAGTTGGGACATAATTACTGATTATAATGACCTGCACTGTCTGGAATCCAGAAGTGGAATCCAGAAAAGTTTAAACATAAAAAAAAAATGGAATTTTGAAATAATGAAACTGAATTTGGGAAAAAATCAAACTGATTTCATAGGGCCCTACTTTTTTTGTAACAAATAATTTGTTTTGTCTTTTACGGCATCTCCATTTTAGGAATCCCCACATATATAACAAATTACATCCTAAATTGGGAAAAAACATAAATCCTCTGAAGTGTAGAGAAACTTGGTTTCCCCATTTGAAAGAACCGCTGCTCTGCTCCGTCCAGCCATGTAGTGTCTCTGGAGAACATCTGTCCCCAGTCAGGTCGATAAAGGTTGTGAGAACCAAACTGGCCTGTGGTCGGTTGTGGTGCCCTTTCTGAGCCACTCAAAAACCACATAGCTGAGTCATTGATACAGCGAAATGACTGTGCCTCAGTGCATTGGCATTTGCTATTCAGTCAGCATAATATTATGTCAGAATAGCATTTTAAAACCACAAGTATTTCGGCAGCTCTTCTTTAAAAATTACAGTGGGTCAAAAACGACAAAACCCTGTGGAAAATTTCTGCTGCGTGCTATTAGCTTTAAGTTTCCACATTTACCCTGAAGTTTAAAAACAGAGCGGTTTCCTCATGGATTGTATCTTATGATTGAGGTCACCGTTTGCTTCCTTAGCTCATTAGGACGCTAGTACACCACATGTAATACCGTATGTCCCACTAACACCACTTTGACCTAATTTGTTCCATCCCAGTGAACTCAAATGGCTCACCCATTGAGGAGCAGCCACAATGGCCCGACCCACTCACCTCAGGGTTCAACAAAGAGCCCATTGGCTGTATGTGTGCCACAGGGTGTGAGAACCATCCGCCTCCATCCTCTTCCCTCTCAGCGTAGACTTTTATTGTCCATTAACTCTAATTGGGCCACTATGGATGGGTCTGGATGAAATGGCCTTGCAGAGTTAATCGTGTTGTAAGTGCATTCACATTAAGCCCCTGTCCTGCTCCATGCAGACAGGGAGAAAGAGACAGGTCTGTAAAATTAGATCATTACTGTGTTGGGGTCAGCCTGGTGTCCTGTAATAGAGCTGTATAGACTGCAGCAAGGACCAGCCACTTTATAAGTGGGCCCGCAAATCTTCCGAAAAGACAAATACATGACTTACAGGAATGAATGAGCTAATCGTCTTTTTAAGGAACGGTACATTATGTATTCAAATTGCTATTCACTTGAGTTTGAGTTTGTTCGAACTAGATGCACACATCAACGCTGTGAGTTTGAGGTGGGGCTTCCTGTTGTCTCAACCAATGGTAGATGGGGAAGTATTAAGGGAACCTGCATTGATTCTGTTTGGTGACACCAGTGGCTCATATTTTAGGGTCAATATCATGACACTTCTTTTTTTCTATTAATTTATTCAGAAATACATAAACATGCAATTATTCTTTTAATGACTTGGAAACCTTTTTTTTAAATATAAAATATCAAAATATCAAAATCTATTTTACTTTCCTTAAGAAAATACACGAACAACATTTTATTAAAAATGCTGTGAAATATTACAGTTTAAAATAACAGCTTCCTTCTTAAATTTAAAAATGTAATTTATTCCTGAGAAGGCAAAGGTGAATTTTCAGGAGTTATTATTCCTCCAGTCTTCAGTGTCACATGATCCTTCAGAAATCATTCTAACATGCTGATTGCTTTTGCTCAAGATTTCATCTTATTATTATTATTATTATACATTTTGAAAACAGTTGTGCTGCTTAATTTTGTGGAAACTGTTAATACATTTTATTCTCAGAATTGATTGAATAGATATTCAAAAGAATATTATATTATTTGAAATGGGAATCTTTTGTACCATTATAAATATCTTTACTTTCGCGTTTGATCAATTGAATGCATGTTTCCTAAATAAAATGGGATAAACATCTCAATGGTAAACATTTAAATGCACTTGCATTTTAAATAATTTTTTTTAATATTAATCATCAAAATCCATGGTTGGTCCACCTGGAAAAGTTATTCTTTATCACTACAAATTAATGTATCAGTTTACTTTCAGAACAATTTTTTGTTGACTTTTGTGCTATTAGATAGATCTGCAATGTAAATGCACAGGTATTAGTGTGATTTAGTGTATGGCTCAATTTACACCGTTACAGCGCAGGAAGAAACCACTCTGTGGTCAGTCAGTAGCTATATCGGAAGTAATGGGGTTGTCATATGGCCCGATGGCGTGGATTCACCATGGCCTTTGATTTCTGCGTTCTGGTTTAGAGGTTACTTGTTTGTGTGTTAATGCTTGTACTGCACCCTTGACTACGGCAACTAACACAAAAGCGAGTTGGGCCGTTCTCAAACATTGACTCGATCTGTCTGCTTTGAGGAACTGTTGCATCACCAGGCAACACCTTGTAAGTTTATCTGTCAGATGAGTTGTGGTAGTCCGGGAGGGAGTACAGAGAATCGGACCGGAGCAACAGGGTCAGCTTGAGCTGTAATGATGGATTGCCAAAGCTAACACAGAGAGCCCATCTGCCTGCAGGCAGGAGCGGATCCACTCAGATGGCCATTGTGCTGCTGAATTCTGTGTGTCTGAGAGGGAATGCACATGCTAATGTGTTGTTGCTCATCGATAGCCTAAAAACAAAAGCCGGCTTTCAACTCAAATCTCATTTGTATTATGACAGTGTTCAGACTAGGTTCAGCGGCTTGCAAGCGGGTGCTAGGCGGTCTATTGATAGTTTGAGAGAAAATAAAAATATTTAACAATTTTTCTAGTTATCATGTAAACTTAAAGGGATACTCCAGCCCAAAAGGAAAATTTTCATTAATCACTTACCCCAATGTTGTTCCAAACCTGTAAAAGTCTCAAGCCTCCCGGTTTTCATCCAAAATATCTTCAATTGTGTTCTGAAGACAAACAAAGACATGGGGGTAAGTGATTAATGACACAATTTTCATTTTGAGGTGGAGTATCCCTTTAAGATACGCCAATGTTCAAAACTTTGAGGTCAGTTAGATTTTGTCTTAAAAAAACAAAAACATATATTATTCAGCAAGAAAGCATTAAATTGATAAAAAAAAAATATATTAAAGATATGTATAATGGTGCAAAAATATATTTATTTATTTATTTAAAAATCTTATTGGTCTTACAAATTAAATTTAATTGAAAGTGTCTTAATGCTATGTTTATACATCTAACATTTACTCTGATAGTGGTTAGAAAGTAAGTTATATTTCCAGGTAATATTTTTCTTAATTTCCTTGGACAATAACAATGAAAAAAAAATATTTTCTTGTATATATAATGTACAGAGAGAGAGAGATACCGTTTTTTTTTTTTTCAAGTTAAATGCCTTGTACTTTTCAAGGACTTAACCCAATACCCAAATTAATAGTGTAATGCAATAACAAACCCCTTCTGTTTATTAATCGTAACAGAATATGATAAGATCTTTTTTTTTTTTCTTTTTTTTTAATAAGCATGACCTTTACAAATCCTTTGATACCCATCTCTCCACAATTTTTGTTGCTTTTACTTGAAGTGACTGCTGGAATATCTGCATGCTGAGCATTCCTGTGTGCATTTGATCTAATCGTTGAGAGCAGAGCAATGCACGCGCACACACACACACACACACACACACACACACACACACACTCCTCTCTCGTTCACACATCCTCACTGCTCTTTAGTGGAACATTGTAATCAGTGGCCTTGACTGAATTTACATGCCTTGTTTCCACTTCTCTCTCCATATATGGAATATTTTTAGCCCTCTTTCTGTGTGTGTGTAGTAGGTCGTAGTTCAGAGCTGCTGTAAGGAACGGAGCCAGGAAATGTGTGTGCGTGCATTATAGAGGCACTAGTGTAAACCAGCCAGAGAGAATGAGGAACATAGCTGCAGGATAAAAGTCTTCAGAGCATATGTGCCAGCTGAAACTCGTGCACACAGTCTGGTCTGTCTCAAGCACCTCAGTTCAACTCTGCTGCATCAGCACACATCACCTCTCCGGGCCACTCCCAAACCCCGGGTGTCCTCACCGCTGACTTCATGCCCTAACCCTCTTCTGAAACAGGCACACATGCACAATGTGGCCCAGCAACAGCCTAGAGGTACATAGGGCTGATGAAGAGTGAGAAAGACATCAGGAATAGTAAGAGATGGTTCACTGCCACTGGGATTCTCAGAGTGAATCCTCGGTTTGCAAAAAAACATTATTCATGGATTTATAGCTAAGCAGGGAACTAGTGAAGCAACATCCACTTGAGTAAAGAGAACAAGGTGTTTGTGTGTTTCCACATGCAGACATTGGCCTTTGACATTCACTGCTGAGACATATTGTACATTGTTCATCCAAAAATTATAATCAGCATCATTTTTTCCCACTACTTTTTAAAATGTGAAAAGTAAAAAAAAACCTGAACAAACCTTGCGTTTAGACACCTTTAAGAGACTTATTGAGGGCTTTTAGAAGTCGTCTTTGATCTAATTTTGTTTACCTTTTTTTTTTTACGTGCCTGCATGTTGGTTCATGTTTTTCAAATATTAATAAGCAGTGAAGCCATTGTTTTTGTAAGAAACGGTAATAAAATATTATTCTAAACTACCAAGTTTTTTTATATAATATAGATTAATGGTGTTAAGGTATTTTTTTATAATAAGGACCGTTGTCAGCTTTTTTTTTTATATATTCATGCCACCTCCCCACACCGCAATAGAAATATAATAATTCAGAAATTAAAAGCATTCTCATCCTGTAAGAGTTATATTCAGGTCAATGAATTCATATTTATGTATGCATTTATGTCCAGTATTCACTCGTTTATTTATTGCTCTTTATATCAATCTATCTTTTTACTTCTTTTTAAAATGAATCAATAGATCCAGACACACAAATAGAATATTCATTTTGGGTGAAATATCCTTTTAAGATCCTCTTTAATCTTTTCTGTTAACTAGTCTCTTCTCAACAGATTTCTACCAGAGACTGCATTAGCTGCCCATAATTTCACAGCACACAGGCACTCATCTAAATTCATGATTCTTTCTTCACTCGTCATGGCTCTTGTTTATTTAGCTCAAGTCTTTTTTTTTTTTTATTCACACGGAGGCATTAGGTAAACAAATGATCTCTCGTTGACCAGGACAAAGCCTGCTGTATGTGACGAGTCCTCGTACAATGAGATCACTCGTACCTCGTGACTCCCATCACCTGCCTGTGCTCAGTTTTCAGTCTTCTCCTCTCCCTCTCATCAGGCTATTGTCTTCCTCTCACAGTTGATCAGCATCTTAATGGTTTTTCTGTTGTTTAAGCCTGTATGTGGATCCCTGTCCAAACCGAGCTCTCATTAATGAATCTAGGCTGGGTGAAGTGCGAATCAAAGAGGATGATCAAAGGTCACCCGAGCTATGAAGGTCCTGAAACCCCCGCACCTGTGGGCAGCGTCGCATGATTTTCACACTCTCCGCCACCCCTGCACTTCCCATGAATTCACTGCAGAGCCAATTGCCTTTAATTCGGCCTTTTGTTTCAACACAATTGTTCTTCAACCCCCAGCGATTTTCTCAAATCCCCTTGGTTGTCATCTATAAATCGTTCTATATTCATGCCGGTAGTTAACTGCTAGGTAACTAGTATCCCAGCAACATCGGAATGCTTTCTGATCCTCAAACAGTGAGTGCAGGTTTCACGTGGTCATTGCTCTTTTCATATGCACACCTACGCAGTTTTCAGGGCAAGGAGAGCGATAATGACATGCAGTGGCTTGTTTATGTCATAAACCGATGCAAAACCTGTAAGAGTCTTTCAAATGGAATTCCCCATCAGCCACTGGAAGTGAAAGTCATTTAGCACTGTGTCAACATGCTCTTGTTTGAGTATCGTAGCATTTAATGGCCATGGTCTTTTCTCTTTGTTTTTCCCTCTCTTCCTTCTCTCTCTCTCGCTCTCCAGACTGTTCAGTTTGTCCAAGGGATCTTTGTGGAAAAGTATGACCCCACAATAGAAGACTCATACAGAAAGGCAAGTTCTGCATCATTTTTATTGTGCATAAGTTGTCAAACCAATGTCTTTTTAATGGGTTCCAGACTCAAAACCCAATTTATTGTTTTCTGACCTTTTCCTATCCCAGCACATTCTGTACAGTAACACATGAAAAGGACTTTTCCAAATATAGTCTGTATATATATATATATATTTTTTTTTTTATATATAAATATATATATATATATTATATATATTTTTGTTGTTGTAGGAACCATGAAGTAAGCCATACTGCTTTCATAATATTTATTTGTATATTTATACCTCATATCATTTATTTGGACTGAAAAAAAGTTTTCTCACATTTGCTACCTCTTATCTCACAATGTGTACATGTTTTCTGTTACGACAAATAAAGTCGTTTAATATCCCACAATTGCAATTGTGACATGATACTCTTATGAGACTTTATATCTAGGTGCGGTCACCTTATTGAAGTTTCTGCAGAATTTCACAGACAAAAAAGATCCATTGTCTATTGTTAATATCGCAATGCTGTTTAAAGCACAGCTCACACAGAGAGGGAGTTTTAAACCAAGCAGTTTTCTGTAACCTACTTGAGCCAGTTATGAAACCTACATGGGAAAAACTTTCACCCTCTCATGAAATAAATAATATAACAATAAACAGCTGCACATCAGTTCAATTCTATATTTATGTCCCAAAGTGTTAAACTACCTACAGTTACACAAGACCCAAATGGTGCAGCACTTTGCAGGAAAACTAAATGGCTCCCATTATAATCAATGAAGCTGTCTATAATGAATGAACTGGAAACACCCATCTGTGACACTGTCTGCGGTGTATAATATAGATTTCCGCTTATGTCAGATTTTTTCTTTTTTTTTTTTTTTTTTGATTGCAATGCAGGTACATGATAGAATCTCTATCAGTTGGGAAAGTTTAGCATCATATATCTGACCATTTTTAAATACTTAAGTAATTTTGTTATTGATTTTCTGTTGTTTCTCTGTCTTTGCAGCAAGTGGAGGTGGATGGACAGCAGTGTATGTTGGAAATTCTGGATACTGCCGGAACGGTAAGACGGTTTGTGATCAGAACTTTGTTTAATAACTTACAGATTACAGTAATACATGCATCTATGCATTTTAAAGGGTCAATGATTTTTCAAGCCAGTCATACTGTTACATGCAAATGGTGTTTAAATGTCCCCTGACGTCACAGCCAAGATAAAATCTTGTATGGTAGCTACCAGCATCAGTATACAGTCTACCGTGTTAACTTCTAACTATCAACCTGGAGATTAAATGGATGGTTTGAATTCAATGGCATTAAAACTTTATTCAAAAACATTTTAAAATCAGATTTTTTTTGTAGTTGTTGAAACTTTCTCACAATGTAAATCAGTCCGTAGCACAGCTAAGTGTGTTACATTTGCCCCCGGTCTCCCCCTACTGTAAGTTAAATGATAAATAAGCGTGTGCATGTGCATCCTCGTGGTCATCCTCGTCTCATGCAGGTGCAGGAGATTAGAGAGCGATTTTCAGCCCTATGGGTCATAAGGGAATATTTCCAGTTCCACGAGCCCCTGTTTTACAATGAGTTGTGGTGACAGATGGTGAATGTTGTCCTTGGGCTCTCTGCCCCAGAATGGAGTCACGGTCAAATGAAACGGAGCCAAAAAAGCTGAGAATATTCCTGTCAGAGCTGTAAACTACAAATTGGCTACAGTTTTTGTACAGTAGGACTGGCACTTGATCTGAAATGGTCAAAGTAGTATTCAATCTAGTGCTAGTTGCAAAAAAGGAGACTCCAAAACTCAAACTTAATTAAATCCTGAAAGTGGGTGAGTTGAAACCACAAAGTCAATGACTTGTTGTGTAATGCTGAATAAACTGCAAATGCCATACAAGTATTACGGCTGTTAAAATGAACATTCACTCACCTTCATATTGAGCTTGTATGACTTTGTTTAATCTATGGAAAAGATGTTTGGAAGAATGATCATGATGCTCTTTTTCTTGTAATCAAAGTAAATTGTGACCAGCAGCTTTCAAGCTCCAAAAAGGATCAGAACATTTTAAAAATATCTTCATGGAAGAAAGCGAGACTATACAATTCTTTTGAGTTTGTTTTGTGTGGATTTCTCCCCCACAAATCCTGAGCTCGTGCCCACTCACTAGCACATTTAATGGGACTCTAAAAATCATCATTCTCCTCCATAGTCTTCTTTTACTAGATATATCACACGTTACTTTTAACAGCCATCTTCAGTCTCCACGGGTTTCAGAAGCTCTGACCACATTCAACACACTACTAAACAAAGTTATACTTCGAAAGTGCCTCTGGCCTTATTAACTTCACACCTTATCCGGATCAATTGACATGTAGCTCATATCTGAGTCAAAGTTCATTTAGAACCACATGTTTGGAGAGTGATTCTTCACAAAAAAGTGCTCTGTGCTCACTATGAATGTTTTGAAGCATTTTTTAGATTTTTTTTTTAAATTGTCTGTCGGTAACTCAACTTCTCCATACACTATCTGAACACTTCCTCACTTCACCTCCTCTTTCTCTCCCACTCAGGAACAATTCACAGCCATGAGGGACCTGTACATGAAGAACGGCCAGGGCTTTGCACTAGTATACTCCATAACAGCACAGTCCACCTTCAATGATCTGCAGGATTTGAGAGAACAGATTCTGCGGGTCAAAGACACTGATGATGTGAGTCTTGTCCAGCACTCCATTTCCACTACAGAATCTCAAACTGTCTGCCCTGCCTTTACCTTTCATCTCACCCTGTGGTTTCTCACACCCACCCTGAGCCCTCATGCTTGCCATCGTCAATAAGGGTGACCTTTCAGCTGTGAAGAGGCTCGTCTTTGTTGACATGAGTACAGAGTTTTTCTCTTTTAGTCAACCTCTCTCTGTTTGACAGTTCTGGATGATGTTCTAGAAATAGGGATAATGATGATCCGATTTTTTTGTTTGCAAAACCATATGAAATTAACATTAACGTAATCATACTCGCTAAAAATCAACAACTTTAATTGAAAATGATCGACTTCCTTTTGCAAAAATAACTACAGTATGTGAGAACGTGCCTTCAGATGTAGTGTTTTTTGTCACTAGGCTTATATTGAATTACGGCCAAGTTTGTTGAGAGGAAATGAATCCGTGTGAAAGGTGTGTGTGTGTGTGTGTGAGAGAACTCAGTTTAAACGGTTTCTGAGAAAGATGATAGTGTGATGACCTCAGTTGACCCGCACTATATCTGTCCACTTCCTCAGCTCAGCTGATTTAACACAGGACGTTTCAGTTATTTATTCTGCCTGGGCTACTTGCTTTGGTTTTTTTATCGTTTACACAATATGTCAGTTTCCTTGTTGGTTTGAAAGTATCTGCTGAAAACAACAAAAATGCAAATGCTGTGTCTTATAGTTTCACTTCCGCTATAAGATCTGGACTCTCGGTTGAAAAACTGAGAGTTATGTGGGAGTTTTTAGCTGCGTTTATGGAGTTGTATGCAAATATAAATGCATCTAGAGCCTCGGAATGACCAAAGGGGTTTTGTCCATCACTTTTTTTACTGTATCTTTTTCAGTTAAGGAATCACGACAACTGTGGCCCCCTAAGAATGATTTCTGCTAATATAGCAACACCGTTTCAGCTAATGCCTCTAAATAGCTCCCTAGATGAAAAACATATAGAGACGCATGGAAATGGTGACCATGGAAATTTATATTTTAACTGCTGTTTTTTTTCTTTATTATAATCGAATCGGTTGCTTTATTACTTCTTAGTGGTGTGCTGAAAAATGCAAATGAATTGGCTCTTCTCAAACAGACAATGACTTATTTGTTCTAATCCCTAAACCATTGTATTATCACTTGATTTCTACAAGGCATCCTTAAATGATTCTTGAAAGTAAGTGTATTTTTTTTTTTTTTTCAGGTGCCGATGATCCTGGTGGGTAATAAGTGTGATCTGGAAGACGAGAGGGTGGTCGGGAAGGAACAGGGCCAGAATCTCGCCCGTCAGTGGAACAGCTGTGCTTTCCTGGAGTCCTCTGCAAAGTCCAAGATTAACGTCAATGAGGTGAGCATGACTTAAAGATGGAAAAGAAGGCCTGCCTTAACGTACTATGCTACAAAAAAAAATCTAAAATCTCATAACCTTAAAATTAAACCTTAAATAAAAACCTTAATATTTATTAAAATATATATTTTTTTTTAATCTTAGGTAAAGCTACATTCAGTAGGCTGTATATGGGCATGATCTTTCCCCAGTTTTTCAGTTGGGGTGAGGCTTGGGTTGTCTTCTGACGTCAGCATGGAGCTGCTCTTCTCTGCTGAGGTCTCAGAACAGTGCCATTGTCAGCTAGCGATATCTCTCCAAGCAAAGCGTAGTCACACATTAGCAAAGCAGGCAGTCAGCTGCAACAGTTGGACACAGAGCTTCCTTTTGTGAGCAGCACGACTCTGCCTACGTACATGACATAGAGCTGCTTTGAGTTCAGTCAGTTAG